>NC_080034.1:5679571-5982602 GCF_030020395.1 Manis pentadactyla
TACAAAGATTTTCATACTGGGGTTGCTTAGTAAATATTAATTAAACAAGGCACAACAGTGATAAGCCAGTTATCTATTTGACACTGTCAGAGTTTAAATACAAGTCTGATGTATTCAAAGCTCTAGAATTCTAAAGTCATGCTTTAAAAACAAAAGAATTCAAACGCATCCAGCACTAGTTAAACTAAAGACCAGAGCGTTCTGACCTAGAAGGACAAACATGTCCCAAAGGTAGAACTGTACTGTTATTACTCAGGAAAGTATAACTTTTCTCACTATTTTTTTTATTCTGTGAAATGGAACAGGCGGTCATTGTGTTCAAGCAATGCTTTGTTAACTTGACTTTCACATGTGAAACTTTTTTGGGGCATAGTTTTAATATGGATGCAATTTTTCTAGGAATGAAACTTTTGCATAACGAATGGGGGACTGTGCTTAACTCTGTTGAGAATTTTGCAAGGATTGCTCACAATTTCATGGCGGTTAACTGAGAATATCCTTGTATTGACTTGCACTAGCAGCTATCAGTCACGGTGATTCTAGGTTTAAGTAAAAATATCTGAGTACCTGACTGTTCTCCTGTAGTTTTAAGATAAATATCTTCATATTAAAATAAATATTCACACTAATATATTAATAAATATCTTCATATTAAAATAAATACTGTTTTACTGTAATTTACTGTCCTTTTACATTTTTTCATATATTGTTAGAAGAGAATTATTTATGTAGGTTGCACCTTTATAGAAACATTTGTTATTGGCATTGGGTCTGACAGTTGAGAACCATCACTATGAAGGTTATTGCTGCAGTCCTAAAAGCTGTTAAAATTCAGATGTTATATATACTCCAAAATTTTATATACATGGTATATATTTGCAAAAACATATTTTATACATACAACATATTTTTTACATATATCCCAAATGTTATTTAGATTCTGTCTGTGGGGAGATTTTTGTTATGCTGTCCCCAAAATTAGTATTACATATATAACTTCAGGTTAGGAGCTATTTGAGATATTAGTAGAGTGAACTATCATATATACTGAAAACTAAGCTTTCTGCTGTGACTCAAATACCGTCAATATTTTATTTACTTTTATTTATATCTCCACATATGATTCTATAAAGACATAAGAAAGGAATAAAGACACATAAAACAAAATGGGTGTTAAAAGTCTAAACATAGATAAAAAACACAAAGAAGAAAACCGAATCATAAACTACTATGGTTGAGCACCAAACAGGAGCATTCATTTTCCCAGGCAAAAGAAAATAACATAAAATTTATTTCAATGAAGAAACTATTTCTCTTAAAAAGTACCTATGAACTATTAAAAAGAAGTTTATGTGACTAAATCAAGTTTTAAGAAGAGAAATGACATACGGTGTCATTCTGGGTCTTGATCCTTCAATTCTGTGAAAATAATATATTTTAATATCACAAGCAATACTGAATGGTGAAAATCTGAAATGTGCCAAATTTGTATTTCAATAACTTTATTGATTTGAAAAATTCCATTATCTTCATTTGATCTATGAATCAGATCACTCAGAATTTTCATGTTAAGATCTTCATTAAAAATTATGATCAATGTATAAATTAAAGGCATTCAATGAAAATTAAAGAGCAATATATTACATTTAGGTGAGAAAATTCATACACTGTGAAGTTTGCTTATTTGTTTTAATAGAATCTGGATATTATTTCATAATTACAGGTTATTTGAAATCATCACTTTGCATCCAGATCAATGTGGAACTGATTGAGATCATATTTCAAAACATATTGTATATGCAGAAAACAACTCTTACTTAGAAGTTACTGGATAGGAATCCAAGCTGGAAAAGTAACTTGAAATTGTTTAATGCAGCAGAATCCATGTACATACACTGATTAACCCGACAACAACATGGCCATGCTGCACAGGAGGGGCGGGGTCACCCAGGGGGTTCTACTCACTCACCAGCTAGAGAGAGGCCAGTGCTGAGAAAAGTGAAAGCGGTACCTAAAAATGTTTATTATAGCCCACAGAGTAAGATAAAATTATCAAATATGGAAAATCTGTATAGATCACCCACAGTGAAGTGCTAAGCTCGTCATAGACACAATGAAATAACCAGGACGGTGGGAAGGGGAGGCGCTCATGGGGCCCGAGGGTCAGGAAGGGCTTCCTGGAAAAGGGCTTGAAGGGACATCCCGGGGGGTGGGGGGGGACACACCGGGGCTGTCCCACAGGAGAACTAAAATGCACCCCTGCCTTTCAAGTCAGAACTGCTTGAATACCTCCTGGTGACTGTAGTGGTCTCATTACCTAGTTAATTCTGCTTAACTTAAATCACAGCTGACTTGTCACTTCTGCTCAAGGGCCTAGATGGCCCTCTCTCTGAGACCACTCGCCGTGGCGGACGTACACCGTCCTGAAGACAGGGAGGAGACCACACAGGAGCCTGCATTTGCAAGGCTTAGACATAAAGCTTGACCAGGAACACCAATAAGGAGTCCCTCAGGAACAAACTCCAGCCATCATAAGCCGGCGCCATCAGCGGCAGCCTCCCGCATGCCTACGGGGGGCAGCCACTGCAAGAGCCTGTTTGTGGGGGACCTGGCCTGGCGTCCGTCAGTCACACACACAGGCTCCTACCACTCCCTCCAGACACGGGCGGAAGCAGGGCGCAGCAGCCAGGGCGGAGCCGGCGGCTACAAACGCTGCCACCAGGAGAAAGTATTTCAACCGTGGTGAATGTTAGCAGCAAGCCCACATACTGGACCCAGACGGGCTAGTCATTGGAGTGCCGTGTGTTTGACAGGCCTATTCATGACTTAAATATTATAGATAGCTGACCCTTGAACAACATGGGGGCTAGGGGTGCTGAGCCCCCATGCAATCAAAAATCAGTGCGTAACTTTAGACTCCCCAAAATCTTTACTAATAGCCTAGTGTTGAGCAGAAACCTTACTGATAATAGTCGATTAACACATATTTTGTATATTCTATGTATTATATATATTGTATTCTTATAGTAAAATAAGAGAGAGAAAAGAAAATTATCGAAATAGAAATTGTTTTCTCAAATTGCCCAAAATCTCCAAAAAAATCTTTCAGTATATTTTCTGAAACAAATCCACATGGAAGTGGACCCACACAGTCAACGTTCACCAGTACTTTCGCACCATTCAGACCCCAGGGCTCCACAACGTATACGGTCACTTCGGAGAAAAAGTGTGAGGTAACAACAGGCCTTTTCCTTTCCTATCTTTGTTTTCAGCTAAATAAAATCTATTCACTGCCTTGCCATTTGAACCAAGTTTTCTCCTTTCAAAAGCAAATAGCAACATCTAGTGGCTGTGTTTTATTTTGTCATAAATGGTGCTCTGACATTCTAAAAAGCATGGTTATATATCTATGTGCCTCTCAACATGTATACCTACATGCAAAGGAACCCCACAAAGTAGTTTTGCCTTGTGTTTACAAATAAATAATCAAAATAACTGTTTCTACATTTAAAATTTTTTAAATATGGATCTTATATTAAAACCTTGCAACAACTTTTAGTAAGAATTTCCACACTATACTCCTCCCCACTCCACTGAAACATGGTAGTTAGAGATAATTCAGAAATCTGAGGAGCCAAAATATTTCAATGTGTTTGATCTTTCTTTTTGGAAAGGGAAATCTACTCTGAAACATGGGATTGTGTGTGTGTGTAAAATTTCTCCTCATTCCAAGTGTTAGGATGTATGATACACTGAAATGAAAAATTTACATTAGGAAAACGATAAATCCCAGCCAAAGACATTACACTGGCCTGGAATATGCTCGCTCACCGCTGTGCCAGGGCAGATGTACTTCCTCCAGTGTCCTTCGCTTCAGTAAGCTTTGCAGATACTATGTTTTTAATAAATTTAAGGTCTGTGGCAACTCTGCACAGAGCGAGCACGTAGGTGTGACATTTCTGACAGCACGTCACTTGCGCCTCTGCAGCGACCCTCAGAGCTGTTCGGGCCTCTCGCCATCTCACCTGCCGTGGCATCTGCGAGTGACTGGGGTCCACTGAGAGCTCTGGTGTCAGGCGGCATGTTCAGCATTTGTGCTGTTCTTCAAAACGTAGTATTATTGCACACTTAGGCCACGGTGTGTGTGAGCATAACTTTTTTATGCACTGGGAAACCAGACCTTCCTCATTTGCCTCGCTCTGGACCCAAACCCGCAGTAACTCTGAGGTGTGCTTGTATTTAATGGCAGGTATTTAGAAATGTGATACGATACTTTAAATGATACTCTGACAACTTCAGAGTAAAAGTTGAGGTGTTTTCTTAGAGTACTCGTGAACTGAATAGCAGTTTTATCTTTCAGTAGTTTAACGATTCGATGAAATCAGCTGTTTCATCCACTTGGGTGTAGTAGTTGATACAGATGATTTTTAAAACGATTTTACTTAAAATGTGATTTTCTCCCCTTCTCTTCACACTGGACGGAGCGAAGAGGTAAGGCAAGCGGGGCGCGCACGCATGCGCACACGCGCGCACACACACACACACACACACACACACACACACACACACACCAGTACCTCCGCAGCGCCGGGTCGGCCTGCGCCTCGTCGCTGATGAGCTCCGCCTCGCTCTGGGCAATCCGCAGGGCCAGCTCCCGGTCCCGGCGCTCCTGCTCCAGAACCGCCTGCTGCTGGGCCTCCTCCTCCCGCTGCCGGGCCAGCTGCTCCTCCACCTCGGCCTGAAGGGACAGAGGCGAGTCGCCGGGGTCCCCCCACTTGACCGTCCCCACCGCTGTGGAAGGCGGTCCCTGCGAGTTCCTTCCTAGGAGCAAGTACTGTGTGAGCAGCAAGCCCTTCCGTCCCTCTCTCCCGACCGCAGGGGAAGGCAGAGGGGGCGCGCTTGCATCGGCCTGTCACCGTGGCAGCACGGCTGTCGCTGAGCTTCCTGGGCGCCAGAGGAACACCGACAGCCAGACAGGTGCCGCGGGTTCGGTGCTAGCTGCGCCCGGGTAAACCATGAAAGCCACGAACCCGGTCGATTATTCTCAGACACAGACTTTAAAAAACAGGGGTAGGGAGAATATCTTAATCCTAACCTGTTGATACCGGCCTCTACTAAGTTATAAAATAGTATTTTAAAACATCACGATTGTTTTAAGTGAATGTGCATCTGGCTTTCCCCTCAGTGTAATAACAATAGCAAACTAACATTTATGCAGCTGGGCCCTGTTCTGAACGCTTCGACATGCAGTGACCCTTCAGGGCAGCTGCTGTGTCCCCACCCCACGCGGAGGGCAGGCCGCGCTCACTGCGACGGGCCCGGGGTCGGTTTCCCCAGGGCCGCGCTCTGGGTCTGAGCTCACTTTCCTGGCGCCGAAGTCTCCCCATAACCACTGCAGAAGCTGCCTTTTGTCTGAGATAAAACCGGGGCAACTTGCCTAGCAAATCAAGATCTTGTTTTCACTTCTTTTGTTCTATGAGTTGGTAGATTCTATTTCGATAGAAATTCAGCCAGACTGTCCCGTGAGTACAAACCTGAATACGCTTCTCATCATCCTCCCTTTTCTTTCTCTCTTCTTCTTCTTGTTTTCTCTTTGCTTCCATCTCAAGTTTCCTAACAAAAAACAGAAAACTCTTCAAAAAATCTAATAGAAAATAAGGAATTTAACCATTTAATATACAATTACAGAATGGGGACTCAAGTCAACCTCCTGGCCATATTACCAAATTATTTTGAAAAAAATGAAATCTGACTCTACTGACAGTAATTCTTCTAAAACAAATAAATACCATATGTCCTGTACTTTGACATTTCTGGGTCACCTTGGTTATGAAGCGTCACTGTAAGATCCTGGTTCCACGTCAGGTCTCCTCCTCCCAGGAACTCTCATACCCTGTCCGCCCTGTTTCGGTGCTCGTCCAAAACCTTATCAGTCTTAAACTACACAAAAGCCTTTTTTCTGGCTTATAAAATAATACACAAGTCCTGCCTTAAAAAAGGAAGTCAAGAAATCCTCAGGCATCAGAGTCTAACCAAAATTCAGATTATAAGGTCGTTTTATGTTATTGAGCCTTTCTCCACTTCCAAACGTTTACTAAACTTAGTATTTTAAAACAGAATGGCTCTAAAAACAAGGATGCTCCTAAGCCGCCGGCACCACCGGGCCCCCACTGCCCTGCCTGCGCCGGACCCACAGCGCGCCGGGTGCCTTACAGGCGCCGCTCCTCCGCTTCCTTTCTCCGGCGTTGTTCGTCCTCCTCGCGCCGCCGCCTCTCCTTCTCCATCTCCTCCTGGATGCGCCTCAGCCTTTCTGCTTCCTCCTCCTGCTGCTTCTTCTTCTGCAAGGCGCCCAGGAGCTCCTCGGAGCTCCTGACCAGTGCATCATATTCCTTCCGGATCTGCTCCCTTGTCATCAGAGTGGACTTGAAAAGCAAATGAGTAAAAATGTACATACAAAGTCATCTCTTCTGTTGTACTACTGGAACGTCCATTTTTAAGAGATTAAGATGATAACTTTTAATGTGCTTTGACCCCCAAGCAGAAAAAACCAGTAGGCACATACACAGCGATGACTACAGAAGTTGTAAGCAACAAGCTCATCATCTCTGATTTAATATTTCCATATTAAATAATACCCAAAAAATTATAATATTTCTGCACACAAATATCTGAGTCTTTTTTATCAATTAAGTAATCAAAAATCTAATAGTGTCATGTAGACAAAGTAACACACTGGAGTCAGAATAATATTTAAGGCATGGTTAGTTAATTTTGCTAGCTTACTATTCTCTAATAATAATAATGTTCAAATAGTACCTAAGGAATATTTAAGAAATTATTAATTATATCCTAAATTATTGGATGATTTTCCTAAGTGAGCCTTCAAAAAAAGTATCTGGGTTGATTGTAACTGATAATACCACATAAACAAGGATAGTCCTTGATGTATTCATAAAATCAGCTATGTTTATCCAAAGCATTTTCATTCTTCTCTTGATCTTTCTGTGTTCTACCTCCAACATTTACCACTGTCTATGTAAAACAACTGCAAAAAATAAGATAAAAAGCTTGCTTTAAGTTACATTCTACATAATTACACTGACTTAAGAAACTAGGTGAGAAAAACATTAACACCCTAAAACATAACAGAAAAAGATATGAATGGACAGATGGAATATAATTAACAAACAAGCTTACAGAAGAATGTTTCAATCCCACAGGTAATCAAATAAATGAAAATCAAGGTAAAATAGAGGCCTCATTTTTTTCCCTACCAAAGTTAGGGGAAAATTCATTGCTATTCTCCTAATGGTGAAGTACTTTGTGTTACAGACTATCTGAAGATAATCAAATAATAATGACAAGGCATATAACATATTTATAGGGATACAAAACTAAATGTACATTATGACAGAACTATGCAAAGTTATGTGCGTATAAAAAAAGACTGAAGGGGAATATGCAACAGTATATTAGCTGAATGTGCCAGTGTGGGGTTTAAGGGAGTTTTGGTGATTTTCTCCAAATTTTCAATAATACTACATTTTTTTGAAAATTGGTTTCTGAAAGTAGAAAGACAGGAAGCAAAATAACTTCCATTAATCCTCTCTCATGATAATGATATTGTAAAAGCTTACCAACAGAGTACAGTATTTTAGTTATTATTTTGTGGGGGGGTATCTTTCTAGCAACAGGTGAAATTGCATAAAAACTGTTCTCTTTTTAACTATTTTGATATGAAAACTTTTAAACAGAATAATATAATGAGCATCACTTGACATCAAGACTTAACATATGTAACATTTTGTATCTTTAAAGAAATAAGGACATTTTTCTACACAATTTCAATACCAATAGCAAAAAAATATTAAATTCTTTTTAAAAAGTCAAAGTCATATGGGTTAAAATTACATACCTTAATTTTGGCCATTAAAGCATCAATAGAACTTTCAAGGTTCTTGACCTGTTTGTTCATCTCTGGTTTTCCATCTTTCAGTGCACTTACAACTTCATTAAATTTATCAAGTCGTCTCTTCAGTGTTCCCACCTTAACCAGGCCATCGATGCTGCAAAGACAACATTTCATCAGTGTTTTATTTCACCATTTAATGCTATAAATAGATTTTTCATTTTAATAAAATGCTAACCATATTGCTAAACAAGACAGTCCATCTCTGTTTTCATATTATCCAGTATTCTCTTTTTTAGGTCTCTTCATAAGAGTTAAAAAGAAATAATCAAAGACAGGTGTGAATGACATTAATGCCTGTCAAGTGGATTTAAACCCTCTTTACTTACACTGAAAAAATCTGAGAATTCAAACTATACAAAAACTTTAAGGAGTTATATAATCTCTTTGCCAAGTTTTAAGTTTTAAGAATTAAGTTAATCAGACCTTCAAGTTTAAAAAGTCTAAATTAGACTCAAATAAGAAATAAAGACTAAATTTGCAGTAAGATAATGTAATTCCCACAGATCATCTTGAAAATTATGGTCAAAACACTGATGAGATATTTTTAAAAACAATGTCAATTTGATACTTATCAAGAAACTCAACTCACTAATTGTAAGGTTGGAGGCACCAGAGGGAGGGGTGAGCATGTTCCGGTGGGGGAAGAGGGCAGTGAAGGTGGAAGGGGGTGGTGCAGCCACCGGAAGAGGAGAGGAGCAGGACGACGGCGTGGTTGGGAATGTAGGACTTCAGGATGGCAGCCACACGGGGGAAGACAAAGAACTTAAAGATGGTGGCAGAGGGAGTGGGGGTAGCGAGCTGAGGGAGGCGGGAGACCAAGGTCCTCCGGCGGATCTGAAAAGGAGGAAGGACTGGGCGGAGTAAGAGGCTGACAATCCTTAACTGGAGGTCGGGCCGGGAGAACCTGGGTTGTTGAACACTTAACATAACAGTCTGGGCAGGTGCGCAAAGTCCAAAAAGCCTGCACATATGGGATTTCACCCCACTCTACGCTCCGGTGGCAATAATTAATCAAGTCGGTGAGGAGGCCAAAATCGAAATTTCCCTCAGGGGGCCAGCGAGATTGGTTGTCCAAGAGATACTGAGGCCCGGCCTGAGAGCAAAGGAAGACCAGCTTCCGTTTGCGGACTTCCCGGGACAAATACAGAGCAGCCAGGTTAGGAATGAAACACTGCAGAGGGTCTGAGCCTCCGCTTTCAAGGGCTGGTTCCCCATGTCTGCATCACTCCCCAACTAATCCCGCTGAGAGGAGCGCCCAGCGTCCCAAGCGCGCCAAGTCAGGGGAGATGGCCTGGGAGCCTGGGTGAGGGACGTCTCCCCCACCGCAGGGCCAGGGGCGGGTATCCCGGATGCCCGCAGCAGATGGGCCAGATGCCCAGGGCCCGGATGCCCCAACATGGATGTAGCTACGATTTCAGACAGACCAGGTGAAACAGGGTTAGGAAGGGAAACAGACTGGGGAAAACTGAGGGACTCACCAGAAAATAGTCCACGCAGCGGAGAGCAGGCTGAGGTCCCGGGTCTGGGAAGGAGAGGTCAGGGCCGCCGGTGGCCAGCTGAAACCCCGTGCTCACGCTCCTTCCCGGGTTTCGGCACCAAATGTAAGATAAATTCTAGCCAAAATAAGCAGGCGACGAGAGGCAACAAAGGGCCAGGCAGTTTATTCAAGCGCAATCCCGGGCGAGGTTCACCAGTCTGAGACACAGGCTGGAGAAGTCATGCTCAGCAGGGCAGGCAGCGAGTTTTTAAAGAAAGCAGGGGGAGGCAGAGCTTAGATTTGCAGCGGCGTGAGGATTGGCTAGCCCAAGGCACATTTTTCAGGTTGGGAGGGGCCGCAGCTGGGGACTTTGGCACATCATCGGTGTCCGACATGCTCACCCCTCCCTCCGGTGCCTCCAACCTTACACTGATGGTCAAAATAAAAGAGCTTCTTTCAATCATTTATTTCAATCTTTTATAGTGTTTACATTTTTGTAAGCTACTCCAGATCTTTTTATAGAATGAGCAAGTAATGAATTAATGAATTTACTAATTTCAAATAATATAAATAACAGACTAATACATCTTTTTACAAAAAACATGTGAAAAAAGAAACTCTGAGTCTCCAAACTGCTCTTCATTATGGCTTTATAGCCATTTTGTATTAGGACAAGTGGGTTTTGTCCTCATCTTACCGAGGTTTGTGTCTCCTTTTGCAAAGCCACATTCGAATAGTTTTTTGCATTTTAATGCAGGCTTCAGCTCGATACATTATTTTGTTTTTCACTATGTAAAACAGGAAAATATAATGATGGAAAATTATTTGGTTTAAATGAAACATATAACATTTTTAAAAACCACTCATTTCCACAAAGCAATTCTCAAGAAACACGAAATATTGATGAACGTATTGTACCAGACATTAAAATGAAGAAATTAAACATTTCTTTAATTCCTGTACTTGCTAAAATATAAAGTACATCATGTATATGGCTGGGTTTACATTTTAAATGTATTATTTCCTTATTTATGCTACACTATTCCTTCCCAAACTATCATAAGCAACACTGGTCTAGAAATGTTAGCAAGTTATGTCTTTTAAAAAAGGATTCACCTGTCAAATGAATTTAGGAAAAGCTACATACTATACTTCCTTTTGGAGATTCACAATGAACACACTGTGTGAGGCCTCTAAGAACCCTACAGAAATCTATTTAACTTCATTTTACAGTACAGATCATTTTAATATACTGCATTTTCCATCATAATGCAATGTATAAAGCTGAAATTATTTAACCTATAGTAACAAATATATTTATATTTACTTGGAAAATGAAGAAAAAAGAGCTTGTTACTTTTTTTCTGTATTATGGTTTTCTTTCTGTCTACGCTCACAATGGTCTAACAAAAGACCTCACTGATTATCTGTTTACATGTTTCTTTTCATCAAGTCAAAAGATTTTCATTACTCTATACTAAAGAACAATTTATTGAATTCCAGGTACTCTGGAGATCAAGGAGGCAGGGGAAATTTTAAGTTTCATCAAGTTCCGGGCAACAGCTCCCTACAACTACAGGTTCGCCATAAAGTCTCAGGTTACGCCAAAACATTCCACCCGCATTTGTTTGGGTCAGAGTTAAGTAGCTGCCGCCACCAGGGAGAAACACCCAATCAAGTAGCTCAGTCCAGTGTGTCAGAGAAGAGGGTCTAAGAGAGAAAGGACAGGAGCGCCTGAGAAGGGAAGTGAACACCCCACTTTTCCAGGTCCTCAAAGACACTTCAGACTTTAGACTGGCCTTTATGCAAGGAGAGCGTTAGTACATGGTGTGAACCCAGAGAGAGGACTCTGGGGAAGGACATGCAGGGTCTGGAGGAGGGCCAGGGGGTCGGCCGGCTGCCGAGGCCACAGGGGCGGGATGCGGAGGCCATGACCCCCCAAAAGGCTCCGGCATGTGTGCTGGCGATGCCGTGCGGTGGAGGTGAACCATCAAGCCTGAGAGGCTGCAGATGGGGAGGGACCAGGATAGTGAGCTCCGTTTGTCTAGGACGTGAAGAAATTAATTCTCCTCTAATACAATCAGATGAAGGCAGCCAGGGTCATACAAAAATAAATTTTAAAGGAGGATCCATGCATACACATGTATCACGTGCTGCCGAGGCAGTGTGACAGTCCGTGCTGTCCAGCACTCACCCCCGAGACAATTCTTAACACTCCACAAACTGATCCACTCCCAAAGCAACCGCACACCGCGGTGCAGGACACCTACACTTGATGGCGGAGAGGGCGCACCACTGCACTTTCTTCCAGCGGCTGCAGACCAGCCAGTGGCTGACTCTCTTAACCAGCTCTGCCAAGTGGTCAGGGTCCGACTTCATGATCTGATCGAACTCTGCAAACTAGGAGATGAAGTAATTTGTATCAGTGTCAAAAGATAACTGCACTTAAACACAGAGAGAGACAAAAAAACTGGGATCAAATCCACAGTCTAACTTCCTGGGAAGAGCCGCAAACAGACCCTGTCTCAGTGGGGGCGCAGTGAGCCCGTCACCCGGGCTGCACTCCGCGGCCTTATCCTCCTTTCAGGATCTTTTCCGGAGGGCAAGGAGGCACTCTTAGTAGTTAGCACATTCAGTAACAAAAGCAGGGAAAAAAATCCTAAATGACAATTACAGACAGCTGGAGAAAAGGTTTCATTGAGAAAGGAAAAAAGGGCTGATCTCTCTCTGAACCGGTTCATCTGCATCTCAGGCAGAGCTCCTGACAAGGGAAGGTCAGGCCCCACCACCACTATTCTCTCTCTCCCACCCCCACTCCATTTGGTCGGAGATAAGAAATTGCTGCCAAGAGACAAGAGAGTGCAAATGAAGCAGCTACTGCATCATTAAGGAATAAAATGCGTTATTTCCACACTTTACCACCAAATTACTTGATTTCTATCCTTTACCAAATATCCCACTAAAATATATTGAGGATGTCACCCTTTCAATATGTATACCAACCAATATAATGGTTTCTTACACAAATCAAAATTAAAGGTGACATAATGAGATTAAAGATCTTTGAAAATCTGCCTCATGCGTTCCACGTATCTTGCTGACTGATTCATTTTTCTGGAAGCAAGACTGACTGCTTTCTCCGGCGGGCTGTCATTCTAAAATAACTGCTATGGCCCTGGATTAGAGATATGTGAACTTTAGAATAAATATGTATGATTATGGCTAAGCCAAGCATGAGTATTTATATACTTGGTTTTCTCTCAATTTTTTTCTTTTGTAGGTAATGGTATGGGTCCTCTGTAGCAAAAATATTCACAGGTAAGTACATACATTGGTAATGTGTTACATAGCTCATCTCAGGCCCAAAAATGTGGTATCAGATTTATCTGTCATGATTAATTTAGCTTTTAAAGCACTAGATATTTATTAATGATTTTTTCTAAGTCAAACATGTATGGTTGGCCATTACATAACAACAATTGTGCTTATAGTATGAAGATGCAATTATTCAATCAATACCAATATTAAAGCAGCTAGGAATGGCAAAAATATTCAAATGGATTGTGAATGGCATTTAGGATTTCTGTACTGTATATATTTAGTTATTAAATATTCTATAATTCCGTATTGAAACCTAGTACAAGAACCCATAAACACTGTAATTATGGCTAGCTTAAGAAAAGTATGTTGCATACAAAAGTACGCACACACTCATCCACTCTAGTCGGTCAGAACTCAGCACGAGCTCCGGCTTCCCGGGCCTTACACGTTTTCCCACACTCCTAGAACTTGTTCTCACAATGAAGACTCAAAAGCATTTTGATATTTTTGATTAAAGGCTGAATTAATGTTTTAGAAAAGCTTTCAATTTGTTTAAAACAGAAGTATAACCTTATCTAGGCAAAAACTCTAATTAAACAATGCTGATTCCAATACTACACAACTAAAAAAAAAGCTATAAAAACTGGACAGAGTATTGCACGTCAACCTTCTCATAAGTGGGAAAATCACATTGTACGTGCACACACACACACACACACACACACACACGCTGTTTGTGATCATATAATTCAAGAGTACGATAAATCCCTAAACACTTAAAAATTTTCACTGGCCCCAATTATTCACATTCTTCATCCTGAAGTTTAAAATAGAAATGTATTTACCTTGCCAGGTCTAAAAAATACTTTTGTTAACCCAAACTTGTAGTCAATTTCATTTAAGCCCAGAGCTTTAAACAGAGCCTGAAAAATAAAAAGTTAAAGTTAAATGTCAACTAGTAAATAAGAAAGATAGTCTATAGCTAAGAAATTTCAACTGAGGTGGTATATGTACCTTACAAAAGAGTCTTGGGTCTAGTCTTGCAAGTTTATCTGGCATATACTTTTTATACATGTTGTAGAGTTCATGAAATGAGGCTCGTGATGGGAAACCACCCTGCATCAAGTCCAAAACAGACACCATGCCTGGATACACAGACAGACACAAATTACTGCCGGTCACTGTACAAAAGTCTAGAACTAACTTGCAGATGACCAAGCCCTCGGCTCGCCCTGGAGCTGCAGACAAAACGTAAGCTAACTTACAGACAGAAGCCCATTAAGAATTTCACGGAGCTTAATAAATTACCAAGTCTACAGAGGCTTTCTCAGCACTCGAAGCTGATTTACTCTGAAAACTTTTGATGTTAAAAAAAATTAAGATGGCCAAACCAAGTACTCTTCCTACTAGGAATCCCCGTGGCCTGGCTCTGCCCCAGGGAGTTCGGTGCGAAGCCCCCTGGTGCAGTCCGGCTGGCACGCACTCAGAGCCCCTCTTCGCTGCCACCCAGGAAGCACAGCCTGTCCCAGGGTTACAAGGAGGGAAGCCCGCCTGCCTCAGGTGCCGAGGAAGGGACGCACACGGTCAGGGCCTGGCCGAGCAGGCCGCTGCTAGGACGCCCACTAAGATGGGGCTGCAAAATGAACGTCTGATAGGATCAGGAGTCACAGTGATCTACCAGATCTTAATCATCCAAGGATTATTTTGTTGGGCTGATCAAGATGGAAGCTGAATTCTCTTGGATTAAGGAGCAAGTGGAAGGCAGGAAACTGAGAAAATAAGCAAGACTGTTCTTGGATATAAAAGGAGAAACCAGAGGACAACATGTAAGGGGGATGGGGGGGCAGCTGGCAGGCCATGTGGTGAGAGGGACTTCGGGTGAGGTTTAGCACGTTTAAAGGTAATGGAAGATCCACCTCAGAGGGAACGTTTCAACATTTTAACATGTCAATGTTAAGAGTCATGGGAAGGCAGGAAGGGATGGATTCCAAAGAACCCGAGTCTTGACTAGGAATGAAAGACACTCACTACTTCCTTAACAGGAGGGAAGGCCATGCAGGCAACAGAAGCAAACAGGTGAAGCGGTCAGTTTTACTGAAGTGCTGAGGCTGCCTGCTGGCAGAGGCTCAGAGATCTGCGAACGAGGTGGGCCCAGCCCGTCTCCGCGAGGAACAGAATGTGCTGACCAGGGAAACGGGAGGGTGGGCTTGGGAGGTTACCCTTAAGAGGTCAGAGGTTGTGGACTTGTAATGGTGCCAGTCTGTCCTGCCTACCTCAGCTGTGCAGATGAGGAGAAAGGACAGAATTAGGTTCATCAATAGCTAAGTTTTATGAGAGGGGTCAGAGGCAGATCCAGACTTGGGGGGCTTGAAGTTTACATAATTGGAGAAGGGCTCTTTAAGAAGAAAGTGTGAAATTACAAATTACAAAAGAATACAAAATCACATGCAAGGTTTTGGAAGTAGCCCATTTAAATGTGGACCCCGAAGGCTAAGTGACCTTAGCTTTATAACAAATGCACCCGAGAGAGGCAAAATAAGGGGTCAAGAGGGCATAGGCATTAAGGAAGGGTCACAGCCTGTTCTGGGTCCAAAGGAGAGGAGGATGGATGCCCTGGGAAAAGCAGGGCAAGTGAGGGCAGGGAGGGAGAGTGGGTGCGGGTGGAGGGCGGGCAGGGAGGGAGGGTGGGAGAGGAGTAGAGGAAATCAGTGAGCATGTGCCCGAGACGTCCCAGTCAGGGTGCAGCAGGGAGAGAGGCAGCACCGGGAGTCTCACTGAATGCGCACATCCCACGGAGCCAAGGGCCTTGTGCTGCTTTCACTTGTTTTTACAAGTAGTGGAGTCTTTTTACAAGGGCACCAAGCCCACGCCGACCCAGTGTTGTGGGTGGGGGACTGAGGCGCAGCAGGAGAGCCACCCACTTCAGGGAGATCCAGGCTCGCAGTAAGAGTTTTCATAATTTTCACGTCAGTGATGTAAACTGGCTTTACTTCACAATAAGCTATACCCCAATATTGCTCAGATTACTTGCCAACCATACTTTTCTCATAATTAAAGGAAATACAAAATTAAAATCTTACTGCTATCAAAAATAATCGAGGTAATTGTGAATTACTTGAAAACATCAGACATACTAAATTGCACTTAAGCAGAGACACAGTAATACAGATTATAAAAATATGGAAATACCTGAACATTGAAGCTGAGACAAAATTTGAGCACCTTCAAAGTGGTGGCTTGTCATCTTTAAATTAGGTTTGATACAACGAATAAAGCTTGCTCCCTAGGAGAATTAAGGTACTTTTTAAGACTGTACCATAGCATTTTTATTTTTCTATTTCTATGAATACCGGCAACTTTCCGAACATTATCATTAACATTTGAACCTCTTTTAAAATAATCTAGGAAACTTAAAATCTTACTAGCATACTTTTATACTTTAAAGCTTGGAATGAATTTCTGTATTATATACAAGAACACTAGAAAAACACTACATTTTAGATTTTTGAGTGCCAAAAACTGTGTTACTGTAGTAAGAAAAGTCATTGTAAAATATTTTAGCAAATTTAAATGATGCATTTCACAGGTTAACATACATGTGATTTTAGCCTACATTTAAGTGTATATACCCCTTATGCTTCTATGATAACAAAATTGCTCTATGACAAGAAAAGTAAATCATCTTTTTTCATCATTCTACTTCCAAAATACACAGTAGGTCCCTAAGGTGCACCACTGACATTTCAAAGTTATGCTTGTTAAACTATCTGTTTTAAAGCTTAAAGGCATGGATTTGGAATCAGTTATCAGACGATGCTGCATGAGATAAAAAGAATTGGATATGTACACAGTGAAGCTGTGAGGTCCCGAAGCTAATATACTAGACCATCCAAATAAATGTTTCTCTTCAAAATAGTCACCTGGCAAAATTAAAGTTATTTCAACAATGATGCTGACTGCAAACACTTTCAGAACACTCCTTAGCAATGTCTGCTTTATATAAATCACAAAAGGAATCTCATCATTTTACAGTGTTTGGGTGATAAAGACACCCTTCTCATCAGATTTGGTTTTTAAAGAAGCTTGGGTCCTTAAGAGATAAATATTTGCAAACAATGTAGGTATTTAAAGGAACTTTCTAATGGTTCTAAAAGCAGGCCTAACCTAGTTAAGAACTAACAGCACTGACAGAATAAATACCTGGCTTTTCAAAATGACTACTTGCAAATGAACAATATTCGGTTAATTCTGTGGATTTGCTTAAGAAATAAGTCTTATCCTGGAATCATGCCTCATTTATATAAACCACATACCAAATTTCTATGAATTTTCCATTAAAAAACAGAGTCAATTATTAACCTAATTTTTAAAAAAAGGCTTCTAGGAAATACTGCCTCTATACCAAGGCATAAAAATATATGCCCTTTTTTTTCAATGTCAGCATTGCCATGTTGGAGAATGTCACTATAGAGTAATAAAATGAAAATGAATTACAAGTATTATCTTTAATCCTAAAAAGCTATATTTTCCTTCTCCATGATAACTAATTATTTTCACTTTCCTGAAACTACAGGATAATTTTAATTAAATAACATTCAGAGACTTCTATTATATATTTATAAAATAATTTGACTTCATAAGTCTGCCATGTGTGTGACCTTTCTTCAAAAAAACCTAAACTAAATGAGTCTTAAAAACTTATTTTTTTAAATGAGAGAATTTGATTTAAAATGAATTTCTAACTATTCCAGGTTTGCTATGCTTATCTGAGTAATTATTAATAATAGTTAACAAGGACCATTTCCTGGGTTTTTTTTCTTTAAATGTACTCACAGTGCTTCGAAGTTTATCCAGAAGCAAATTTAACTGTGTCTGCATAAGAAAGGAAACCACTTTATTATTTCAAAAAGCAAAGTATGAAATGTTCAAGTTAATATTAGCTCCCAACATCAGAATACAACAACATGCAGTAACATTGACATACACTACATCACAATTTAACAACCGCTGGTACAGAAACTCCTTAACAGATAGTAACATGCAAAATGCATGGCTAACGTAACGCCAAGGACAGGAACTTATTTTACTTATCAGAACTGGTGTAATTAAAAGTTTGAAAACTAGCAATATAGAAATCACACACACACACTCGCAGGGGGGGTGAATGAGGAGAAAAGATAGACAGGCAATGAAGGAAGCCAGTGAAAATGTCAGGGATGCATTCACTGGGGCGAACAGAGCAGGATCTGAGCGTGCGGCAAGCTGAGTGTATGCAGTCCGCGTCACACCCACCGAGGATGAAGCCGAACGGTACACACTAGGATCGTCTTACAGAACACCTATCATAAAGAAACCATCCTGCCTAGCTCTACAAACCCTCTTTACTATTTTAAAACATCTTACATAGCAGTAATTTTTAAAGCCTGGACACTTTTCTCAAGAAAATCTGATAATGAACACTAGAAGTTACTATGTTTTACTGTTTTTAATATTAAGTAATTATAACTTACTCTGGGTTCAATACATTCAAATCATGTATTTGCTTTACTTCTCTGCAAAATAAGTTAATTATGTAAAACTCTTATATTGATTTTATACTAAGGTGCTTATTATACTACTTACAACAAATATAAATTAAGATGTGAATTCTTAAATTAATATATTGGCTCAATCACAGCTTATTTAATAAAAATAGTAGGTCTACTTTCCTGAATGCCTTCTATGACTGCTCAAAGCTGTCCACGGACATTACCATGTTTAATCAGCACAATGATTCTAATTAAGGATATTATCAAGTTCATTTTCCAGGTGAGGGCACTGAGGCCCAGGGAGACAGAGGACTTGCCCGAATCATGGAGCTGGAAAAGGCAAAGCCAAGATCCCAACTCAGGCCCAAACCCAAAGTTCATCCTCTTACCCTTGATACCAGAGTATACTTGAGACAGCAAAGGCTCAAATTACAAAAAGAGTGAATTTGTCACTGAATTAAAAAAAAAAAACAACAAAAAACACAGGCATGCCCCATTTATCTGGCCGACAGAGTTCTGACAACCTCAGTCTATCTGGACCTCAACACAACAGAAAAGAAGTGTAAGAGCCACTGATCTGGAGAGAAAAAAACCGCCATGATGTCCACGCTTCTGGACTCATGACAAACAGTATTCTCCAGAACAATGGGGAGAAAGTCAGTTGGAAGAGCAGAGCAGGAAGAAGAAGAAGAATCTACCAGCATCCGAGAGAAGGCTGCCGGTCATCAAGGAGCAGAGCCACAGGCCGTAAAGCCTAAGGGCCGCCAGCCTCATATGCGACTCATGCGTTATTTGTATTCATTTTTATTTTAAAGCATTCAAATATTCATGCACTCATGTGTATAATAACAGGATAAGATTTCCTTTGAAAAACATTACTTTTCCTAAGACACCACCTGTGAAAGGGTTATGCTTCAATATCCTGAAAACATCACTTTTCAGTGGAAAACTTCTGGTTCTCAGTGACATTGGATAACTGAAGTATGACTGCAAATTTTAGCCTGTTTTGTTTTATTGCCTCATAGTACATGAAATTAATTTAATGAGCTATTCTACCATATCTAAAATTAAGTACTAATTAGTATTTCATTTCAAAGTATCTCATAGAACATCTTAAATTTTATAATTAATAATGTCAGCTATATCTGCAAAATACATTTTATTACATATAAGCAATTTTAAGGAATTTCTAGTCTCAACATAAAAGAATACTTTAATACTATTTGGAATGTTTTTGTTTTTATTTATATTGTCTAAAATTTCAAGTATGTTCTTGCCAACAAAAACTTGCCAGGAGCTATAATATTAGGTAGGAAAGTAATGAATGATATCAATCTCACATAGGCTAATGTACCATTTTAAACCAGTCTGTTATCATGTGTCTAGTCAGGAATTTAAGGTCATGCAAGTAAGAGAAGAAATACTGCTCAAAAGAATTAGGAACTCATGATCAGTGGATATAACTTGCAACAAAACTAAAGATTTTTTATTACTTTTCATTCAGTTACCTGAAAATGTATTATAAGCTTTCTCATATATTTATGCTTAAGCTTTAAAAAAAGCCTAGGTTTGATTTTACCAAGTTAGTTATTACTTAGGCCCATTTCAATCCACCAGGGACTTCAGGCAGATCACACCGTCAGTATCATGATCTGACAGTCAAATACTGTCTCTTACTGCATCGCTTTTGAATACTTAAAGTACACACACTGAAAGGCATATGTAGTTTTATTGTAAACATAACAATACTTTGTGGAAATGTGTAAGAGAAATTCTATTTCCTTGTTCTATTTATTTTTTATTCGTTAAACTTGTTACACAAAAGTTTTTAGATCCTCTTTTTATATGCTTGGTGCTCAACGATCAGTGTCCGTCTCCAAACCACGCCATGTGACAAGGCCTGTGAGGCCTCAGGAATAAGTTCCTCATCCAGAATTAGCAAGACAAATGAGATGTTCTTCAATGTTAAATAAGCAATTTGAAGGGTTTGCCACACAGAGCACTTATCTTTACAGCAGTTATTAGAAGCTTTCATCCAATTTTAGTGTAATATGCACACCCGTAACGCACTGTGACAGAAAGCATGTCGACATGAATCACAGACTGGGCGTTAACTTGCAATGGGCTCTTCAGCGCGGCAGCCACTCTCCCGGAGGTGCCCGCGGAGGGGGTCGCGTACCCGCAGGCCCTGGCGGTGCCTGCTCTTCCTCTCAACTCAGCTAGCGCTCTCTAGCATCCTGAGCCAGACTATCAGCTCAGACGGACCGCTGAGTGGGGAGGAGACAGGAGACACACAGGAAAGAGATGCTGTGAAGGTCAACCAGACAGGAGGCGAAAGTGAGAACATCAGGAGAAGCAATCAGGTATGCTAGGCACCAGGAAGAACACAATCATAAAACTACAAGGAGGTCTGTGCGCTCCCTCACTGCCCAGGCCCTGTCCTTCTGCACACAGATACTGACCAGGAGCTCATGGTCTGCTCCTGGCCTTCATTCATGGGGTTCCTGAAGTGGTCTGCATTCTCCATCATAGAGTATGAAACAATGTATTTTATTTTAAATGCTGGAAAAAAAAGAACATTTAACACAAATACCTTAAACTTGTTTCCCACACTGATGAAGCTAAGCTTTCCTGCTTTTTGTTTAGTATCTTTGTTGTTATTTGTGGATGATTCAAATAATTCCCGAATAAACTTATCCCTGGATTCACATATTAAGGATTCAAGAGACATATGTAAGGCGTCGTTATTTTTTTCCACAAACTGGATCTGAAAAACAAAGGGAACAGGAATGACTAGGGCCCTGTGATAATATACCTTAAGAGAACACTGCCCGTAGAGCCCTCTGCCACGCAGGACCTCTGCCTGGTGCTATCTGGCACAGCTGCCACCAGCCAGTGAGGCCATGGAGCACACGAATGAACTTGAGTTCGGATTTTATTTGACTTCAAACAGCCAGCTGTGACCAGATGCCACTGTACTGCACCATGCGGCACCAGCATCCGGGGGTCCTCCTGGCAAGGGCTGTACCCACCGTCTCGTAGCAAACAGCCCCCGCGAAGTGCCTGATGATGAAGCCTTCATCGTCTCGGAGGTTCCTGTGAACAGCCAGCTTAGATTTTCTGGGAATCTGAAAAACAACCCATGTACCCAGTCATTAAATTATCAAAACTATGTAATTTCCTTTAGAAAATATCTTGGATATGAAATAGTTGGGATTATACAGGAAAAATGCACATTTTACATAAGTATACTGCTTTGAAACATCTAGTAAGCCTTAAAATACTAGTGAAACTTAGCAAATATTTGGATATAATCTCTTAGGAAAGACAAAAGGAGTAGGACCAAAAAACAAAACAAAACAAAACCCACTACTTAGAAACACATGCGAAGCACAGAGGGCACATCACGGCGCTGCCTGCCTGTCTCGGGCACTGGGTCTGGACCTGGCCTTGCTGCAGACCTCTGCAGCCTCCCCGAGCCCACTCCTCCTATGGCCAGGGGGGTCCTAGTGCCGCCGGTTGAGAAGCACTGCTTTGAAGAGCTCCCCCCAAAACGAACACGGGGACACTGCCACTCTGTAAGCCACACACCCTGACGCGTTCACACGACCCGCCTCAATCCATCTGAAGGAAGCCAAACCATTTTAGGGCTGTTCTATCTAATAGCTCAGATTTGTATCATACTTAAAGGTTTCCAAGATGCTTTCACATAAAAGATCACATCTGGTCCTCAAAATAACATACGGTTAAAAGAGAATCTCACTCAGAAATAAAAAAGCTAAGACTTCAGAACCGTGCCAGGCTTCTCCCAGGTGAGAGAGCCGGTAGAGCTCAGAGCCTCCTCTCTGTGTGAGCCGGGCAGCAGCCGTGCGAGTCGGGGCGCTGGGGACAAGACGCCCGGCCTGCTTCCCGACCCAGCGCCTCCTCGCCACACTAACAGGGCAGGTCCCCGGCAGCTCTGTGCGCGCCTCACCTCCAGCTGGGGATGCTGGCAGGATCCACCCAGAGGACTACTGGGTCGATTAAATGAAGTAATTCAAGTAAAACTCTCAAAACAGTGCCTTGCATGTGCTAAGTGTTCAATAAATGGCCATTATTACTTTTATTTCCAAAGAAACACAACAAAAGTAATGGTCCTCAAAAATTTAAATTTACTGTCTTGCTCTTGTTCTCTTTTGAGAAAAGTGGGAAAAACCCATTCCTGGTGCTTTAGTTTGCTGTCCCTGGAGTTATTTGTCTCTGAGACCCTGTCCCAATTTTCTCAACTCATACTAGTACTCGTGGTAAAGGTGGCTGTGTGTCACCAGCTGCTAATAACAAAGACCTGTGGGCAGTAAGAGGACTGGGCGGTTATCTCTATTGCTAGCAAAGATTCTGCTAGGGATACATATTGTTTCATTTCTATCTTCACCAAAGTGAGAGAAATAAGCCCCACATTCCAAGAAATGCTTAAGGATACTGAAGAACTGCAAGGGAGGAGCAGGCGGCTGGGGATCCAGTCCCTAGAGGTCACCACAGTCACAGCAGCTTTCCAAGTGAATGCGTCCAGCCTATTTACCCAAAACTGTCCTGATTTAGCTAAGATAACACACACTCAGACGCAGGGAAACATGAATGCGGATGAATCCGGGATCCGTCAAAGCAACGCTTGTCACCCTCTCTGTCACCCCAGAGCGTACGTAGCAGGGGAGACACACGGCTCTAGGCAGCGTTTCTTTCCTCTCTTCCTTCTTTCCCCCCTCCTTCCTGGTTCTGCTGTCCTCTGTGACGTAAGCAGGACCTGGCTCCGTGGGTGACATCAACATCCATGTCCCTCTGATCGGTCAGCTTGCCGCACTCAGGCGATAAGGGCTCAGTGTAAAGACAAGCACAGAAATAGGCGGGCACAGGAGCACAGGCACATGGTCCACACAGCCCAGCCTGGTGGACAGTGGCCCTACTTGTCCACTGCCCACAGATCCAAGCACAGCTCTACGACCTAACAGCAGCTCAGGGAGTGGGTGTTCTGGCCCTTCTAGAAGAGCGTGCCTCTCATTTACGTCCACTGCGCTCTGTGCCTGTTCTCCCTTTCGCTGATTCTTGTCACTTTAGCTTCCATGTCCGTCTCTGAGTACAAAACCCCCAGGTCAGAGAATCACATGAACTGGCTGATTGCTATCAGGCAGGTAACTGCTTGTGACTTC
Source organism: Manis pentadactyla (assembly GCF_030020395.1). NCBI lineage: Eukaryota > Metazoa > Chordata > Mammalia > Pholidota > Manidae > Manis > Manis pentadactyla. Next base: position 5,703,053 of record NC_080034.1, read on the forward strand.
AAGTGCGAGCCCCTGGAGTGTGGCCAAGGTCACGTGACACCACACACAGCACCTGATGGCCACTTTCTCAGAAGGCAGATCATAAAAAGAGCAGTCATAAAAATCTTTCTGTGCATTTTAGATAAGTAAAATGCACTTTCCATCCAGCTGAAATGTATGGCCTTGATTAGATAGATCATCATCAAAAAAATACACACACACACATTCAATGCCCCCCTACAGAAGAGGCTGTGCTGGATATATTATAGTTGCTCTAAGCCCTACATAACTTCTTAATCTAATTATCTAAAAAGGCAATAACTTGCATATCTTTCTAAAGGTTTCTCTTCAACCCAAATCTCAATTGTGAAATGACAAAACGCACAGTGAGTCGGAAGTGGTCTTTGTGCTTCTGGTGAACTGCAGATGTAAAGTGTTGATCACTTGGCTGGGGAAGACGATTTTCTTCATCCAAAATATCCAATATTCCCACTAATTTTGCTTCAATTAAATCTATTTCAAAAAATAAAAATATGATAGGATAAAAACATAACACTGAAGATATTTGAACAATTCACTGATGACAAACCTTAAGAACTGGTCAGAAACAATGTGACAGATGGTTCCCTCAACAACCCTAGAGTGCACAGGGATTTTATTTCAAATCTGGCAATTTATTAGAAAATGCATCACACACAGGTGTCCCCACCACCCAAAAGTTCCCTGTGCGCCACATCACTTTTATGAAAGACTTGACATTCATGCCTATCCTCACTGACTGAAAGAAATCGGGAGGCGTCTGCACCCTGTGAAGTAGCACCCCCTCCTCACTTCCTGCCCTGCCGGCGCATGAGAGGTTTCGCAGGAACGCTCTGCCTTCAGATGGAAGAAACCTCTACTTAATGTGGGTTTTAGAAAAACAGCTCCGTGAGGAAAGTGACCATTTTTCGGCTAGGACAAGAGGCCCGGGGCCCAGAAGGCCCCCCTCATCCAGGTGGCCCATCTGCACACAGAACGAAGTAAAGCTACAGAAACTTTGCCCTGCACGCTTCTTGAAAGTCCGAGTAGATCCTGATGCAGGCTTTCCAGCAAACTTCAGTGCCAGTCCATTTTTATGCCTCTTCCAACTCATGCTGCTCGAATTTCCTGCCTGTCCAAAATGACTGTAAAGTACTTACATACAGCACAGGAGAACTGTGAAAGGGACAGACTCGAGAGGCAAGAGGACATACACAGAAATCAAGGTTCTCTCCGCACTGGTCAGAGAATGATACGTCTTGGGCAAAAAGTGGTGGTGAAGGTGGGGTGTGCTGAGCTAAGCTTTAAATGAGAGCATTCTGACAGATGGAGAAGGGTGTTGGGTGGGCTGGAGATGAAAAGAAGGGAGGGGTTCCAGCCCAGATAGGAACACACACCATCTAAGGCACAGAGCCCTGAAAACTGTGATGTGGGAGGGACTGTGCAGCAGACCAGGCATGACGGGAGCGTGCTTTGAAAGTGACATTAATGCAAAGCAGTACAATTGTTATTATACTGTCGTGCCCAAATCTAGCCTATGCATTACTGATTCAATTGTCAAACTGAGTTTTCAAAGCAAAGCTTGCCCGACAAGTGATTTTAGAGATGGAGGGGGACAGGAAAGGAGGCTGAGCACGAGCTGGGTGGTGACAGGGACGAATTTCTTTACTACAAAAAAAAGAGAGAGAGAGAGAGAGACCCTTTCTCCTGCTGAGCAGTATTATCTGGATGTGACCCAGGGGACTTGTGAGGCCCACCTGCCCGGGCCAGAGGGCGCTGCCAGAGCCCAGGGAACAGGGACAAGACGACCGCAGGAGGGCAGGAGGCAGGGCCCGGCCCTGGGCAAGCGCCCGCAGCCTGGCCTGGCCTCCTCGCGGGAGACTGCGCGCCCCTCTACTGCTGAAGCCGTCTAGTTGCCTGCTTAACTTAGTCACATGTCAGCTGTTTAAGAGAGAAAACATTTATCACGGTAAATAGAAGAAATTTTAGGAAAACTTCCAATATAGCTGAATTTGATAACTAGGTAAGGAAAATAGGTTTCTAACAGTACTAGAGAAGTGATACCATTCTCAAATACCAGAGTTTCAAGCCCCATAACCAGAAATACCAACCGCAGAGCAAAGAAAAATTACCAGTAAAAAACACTGACTATATCTTCCCATATTTCCCAAAAGTAGAATAAATGCATACCTATACAGTCCTGATTATCCACATAATGCACTTCATTAACACCCAAACCTTCTTTTTGATAGAGTTCTTGCTCCTAAAACGAAACAATCGAAATCACAGATTTGGAAATTCTGTATGACATGAAATGGCTTCAGCATCTTGTGCCCTTCGTGATAACATTTATTAATTAGTCACAGTACAAAGATTCACACCAACTAGGTCAGGGGCTGAGGAGTCTTATAAAACATTAGGGAAGACAAATCCTTGCCCCTAAAGCAATATGAAATCAAAAATTAAATGGCCGACATAGATTTAATTTATATGTGGGAACGTTCCCTCCTACAGTTTCCCTTCCTTGAATAAGCACACTTTCTTGAACTGTGCAGAGCAGCTGTGTACAAATACAGAGATTTGTTTATAAGCATTCAAACCCAAAGAAAAACCAGGGTTCTGAAATATTCATAGCAATTTTAAAGTCAAACTTAGTAGAACAGACCAACAGTCAGCAAGCTTTCTGTCCGGGGCCAGACAGGAAATGCCTCCCAAGTGGGCCACGCTGTCCCTGTCAGGGACGAGAGCAGAAAGCTGTCTGCCAGGGCGGAGCAAAGGCAACAGAATTGGAGAAAGAAGCAGGATTTCAAGTCCAGTGAGAACCGCTAGCAAGTAGCAGCCCACGTCCACTTCTAAGCGGGAGGCCTGCTAGTTTGTCCTGTGGCCCCAGGCCTCGGCTGGGCCATTAACGCCTCCGATGGGCGTGAGCGGCAGCTAAGCCACTGGGGCCTGCGCTGGCCATCTCTGATTCGCTGGGCCACCCTATTCATACCACATCAGTCAGGTCAACCGTGGCTTGTTTCTGTTCCTTGAAATTTAAAATAGTTTAATGCAGTTCTTAAATTTAAATTGTAATGGCAATTACCTCCTTCAGAATCCTTTCGTTAAAAAATTGTTGAAGCTTTTCATTGCAATAGTTGATGCAAAATTGTTCAAAACTATTATGCTCAAAGTACTCTGAAAACGTAAAACCAGAATCAAGAGTTATTATCACATCAGCTTCATATTAATACATTTATCTTAATATGAAAATTTTATTCTATCAATGCTTAATTTAAGATTAACTTTAAAGTATATATAATTGTTCTATACTCCCCAAGTGCATTTAATTCAAGACAAATTTTGTTAGGCATTAAAGTTAAATGTTAAAAATATCATGCTTCATTTGACAAAAAAAGGTGTTTTTCACATGAGATAAATGTCAATGTAGTAAAAGATATAAAATGCAAGCCACTTATAACAATTTTTTTAAGCACAGGTGTTAAAACAATCTAAATTAAAGAAAATGACTTAAAATGCAAGTGCTTTAGATTTTCTATAAAATTACAGTTATGAAAATAGTTATGGATTCTAACTCCTTCTAAATTAAGGGACTATATTACACTGTCGCCAAGACCCCTGCTGCCTGGAAACATGATTATTCTGTGTGCGCGACTAACTGGTGCAGACGAGGAGACCAAAGTCTTAAGGGGTGAAGTCTTAAGTCAGTGATAAATACAAGGTAATGATCCATTATAATTCTAAAATATAAATCACATCAAAGCCAAAACTTTGCCCCTCCCAGAACTAAGCCTCCCCTCACCCCATCTTCCCTCAGAAGAGGCAGAGAAGGCACCCCTCCTGCCGGCTGGAGTGTGGGCCCACGGAGTGAGCGGAAAAACCGGCAGATTCATGCTGAGATTTCTCGTGGAACAGCCGCTTGGAACAGCACAGCCTTCAGACGTCGGCGGCTCACTTCACGTCCAGCTGCTCCGCTCTGAGCTGGCTCTCACATATGCATCTTGGTATGTTATTTATTTGGTGGAAATTAATCAAAAATAGCTCTGCTGACAAGTAACACTGACAGTGAATTTCCACACAGTGATGAGCTGGACTCGTATGTCCACTCAAATCTGTGCCCGACTCTGCGCTGTCGTCAGCAGTTCTCACGGCTTGATTCTCTTTACTAGGACCCGCCTGCACCTTACTCAGTCGCACTCATTTCAGAGGACAGGGGCATCTCCTCACTCTAACAGTTTCAACCAACATATTTTAACTGTAGCATTAGTGTGACCACAACCTGTGAGTCTTTCCCTTTTTTTGAGCATTAGCTTCTGATTTAAATCCTATTATGAAATGAAAAGTAGGTGTGGACATATAACTGAAAATACATCAAGTGACAGGTATTATGAGAGGAAAAAGGTTTTTTTATTTTTAATGTGTGAAAACCTGAACGAAAAAATATCAAATACAAACTCACAAATGAAACTATACTTACCAAACCCAGCAATATCAAGGACTCCAATAAAATAGGATGACGTTTCAAAAGGAAAACACTGATTTACCCTGTTGACCACATGATCAAAAAGATGGCTGTAGACAGTCTTCGCCAAGGCATCACGAGCGTTGTTTGCCTGCTCTACTTTCAGGGGCACCCTATAACAGAAGGCCATACCAATTCTCAGTCTTTACGGTACGAGATGGTGAAAATAATGCAGCATACCCAAGATCAAAGTACATCTGAACATATTCACTGTGAAGAACAAAACAAATAGCTATAAAAGGTCGCCTGTGAACAGACACAGATCAGTGCACTAGGTCAGATACTGTGAGAGGCAAATGAGGAAGTAAATTGGCTAAAAATCTTCAGGCTCAAGCAATCTTTTCAACCTTAATTTATACTTCACTGTACATGACGAATATATAAAAAATTATTCAGAGGAATAAGCTTCCTTTACACTTTCCTTAAATGCAAAAAAAAAACATTGTGCTATTCAAGATAATTTTTAAAGTTTGGTAACTTGTTCAACACTGTTTATGAAAAGATGTTTTATGTCTTAAAATCTGAACTGTCCAACTCTACTATTTAATTAAGTCATGACATGATATAACAGAATAGATCTAGACATGCCCTTGTCCTCGAGAAAATTATCGCCGCATGAAGGGAGACGGCCCTTAATGAGAATTTCCAAACACCAGGGCAAATGCTAGAAGGGTAAGCATGGGGCTCCATGGGAGGACCAGACAAGATGCCAAACCTGGAAGTGACCTAACAGTCATTCAGGTCGGACCCTGGAATCCCTTCTCAACAGGAGCTTTCCAACCTGTATTTCCCACAACCCTTTCCTAAAGTGAATCCATACAAAAACAGAGAAGAACTGCTTTGGGACAAAGAGGAATGGAGGTCTGGTACCTGAGGCCCAGCCACCCGGCCTTCAGCAGCCTTCCTGCAGGCCCCACAAATGGCTCCAAGGGGCCAGGCAACTGCGGGGCCAGTAGGTGCTCTATGCAGGGTGCTGGCTGAGGTTTTCTTTGTAATAAGAATAATCTGGAATTACCTCAGCAAAGAGTCATGTTAGGCATACCTTGCAAACACTTCCCAAAGTATAAGAGCTACTGAATCTCCTGAGTAGCCAAAAGATTTTTTTTAACCCTTCCTGTTTTAATTCGTTGAAAAATTTTCTGAAATACATTGCTGAAACCTCCTGCCTGCCTTATTTAGCAAGGGAGAGAGGATGTGACATCTTCCCCCTAAATGAGGATCTCACAATGCCTCAAAATGATGACTGAATATTCTGTTTGACAAACAAAAATGCCTAAAACATAGGATATTGAGCCAAAAGTGTACACAGACCCAAACACAACTAGTTCTTAGTTATCCATTTTTAAAAAATCTTGGCTAGGCTCTTATTTTCTTGTCATTTGCAATTTCCTCTAAATGAAGTACTCTAAAGGTGAACGTTTTCCTAAAGAGAGTCCTACTTAACCTAAGTTCTCACACACACTACTTGCAAGGAAAATCACTTTTAAAGTAAAATGGTCTGTCTGTTCCCTTCTGAAACTAAAAATGGTTTAGTTGTAAACCATTATTTGTAATGTTTGTAAATATACTGAACAACACTAAATTGTACACTTTAAAAGAGTGAATTATATATTAAAAAAACAGTCCTAAAAAATTGAAAAAAAAAAGATCTGTGGCTTAAAACAACTGAATATTAATATAATCAGGTCCTACTTTTGTAGTTGTACAAAAGTCAACTAAACCTCTTTCTTACCTAATGAATTCAAAGTTTGTGCCATGCAGTATATACCTTAAAACCAACAATTTTAGAAGCCACATAAATCAGCCTTTGTTTATATGACGGCATGAGAGGTGCAGAATTTTGATCTATCAAGCACATGTTTTAGAAGAGTGTAAGAATGAGGCCCACATACAGACGACTCCACAGCCCTGCGCCCTCCCAGGGGTCCCAGCCCGGCAGGCGGGAGGCTCGCGGGGGGCTTACTTTATGACTGTTCCTTTGGCGCCCCCCGCTGTGGTCAGCATGACTCTCGTAGTCAAGCTCACGCGGAGATCCTCTTCCTCCAGACCCAGTAACTCGGCACAGTGCTCCAGGGACTGGGCAGACTGATTCTTCAGATTACAGCCGCCTAAGGAAAACGATTCTGATTTGAAGTGAACAAGCATTTTGTAAACCAAATTTCCAACGCCCATTTCACAGACGTACACTCCACTTACATAAAACTATGGAACAGGCAGAGCTCATTCATGACTTCGCCTTGCCTCGCCCTTTTCCACGCTCGCCAAGCCCCTAGGCCACCCAGCTCAGGGTGGGCACCCAAGCTCAGGGCGGCTGCTGGCAGAACCAACTCTCCCCTGCCTGGCTCACCGTTTCATGACTCCGCAAGTGAGATGTACTGATGACGGATTTAATCCTTGTTAGTACATACAGTAAGTCCTGGACAACACACTAGAACTCACAATTCCATGGACTCTACTCATGATCTTGGACTGGGCGATGTGTTTCTTACAGAAGTACTGACAAAAGTTCCAGGAATAATTTTAGTGCCCAAACGGTGTACGGCCCTTTGGTAGGTCCCTGTGGATAGGTGTGTGTGTGTGTGTGTGTGTGTGTGTGTGTGTAAGTGTGTGCATGTGGGGTGAGGGGGTGGGCGGTGTGAGCATGAGTATGTAAGAGTGTGTGTGGCTGTGTGTGCACGTGTGTGTATTCCCCGTGTGTGGGAAGGGGAGGGTGAAGAGGAATAGCTACTGCCCGTACCCCGTGCCCCAGCGTCCTGCTTACCAAGGCTGCTTAAAAAGTGCTGCACAGACAGACACTGTACCGCAGCGCCTGAGACGCGGCGCCGGCGGCTCTGCAGCCTGCCAGCTGTGTGACCTGCAACAAGGCACTTCTTTCCTCTGTGTTCGTTTCCTTATCCATATAATGAGGATATAACAACTGTACTGAACAACAGGCTTATTAGGTAACTAATAAGGCTGTTATGAAGATTAATAAAGAAATTAATAATATGAAATAAATTAATATGAATTAATAAAAAATACAGATACGAAGTACTTAGAATTATGCCTGGTACATAGTTAGCACTACAGGATGGTTAACTATTATCATTACAGTCATTATTACTATTAACATTTAAAATAACAAATATTTCACTAGTGTTCTTAAACTTTAACATTTATGAATGATTCATTTCAAGACTGTAATTTCAAAATGACAAAGAATATGTAAAAATCATAATGGGAATTTTATCAGGACAAGCTAATAAACTACTTAATAAATGGTCTCAGGAGAAACAGACCATGTGATCCCATCTGAATAAAAGGTTGTCAGGACAATCCAATGGGGACAGAAAAGCTTTGTCAGCAAATGACACTGGGACAACTGGATACCCACAAGCCAAAGAATGAAGCTGGAGCCCTACCTCAGATCATACACAAAATTAACTCAACATGGATCCAAGACTTAAGTGCAAGAGTTAGAACCACTAAACTCTTGGAAGGATACACAGACATAGGTCTCCCTGATCTAGACTGGGTAACGCTTTCTTCCATAAGGCACAAAAACACAAGCAACAGAAGGAAAAACAGGTCAGCTGGACTTCATCAAAATGCAAAACTTCAGCGTTTCACAGAACACTATTCAAAAATCAAAAAAGACAATCCACAGAATGAGAGAAAATATTTGCAAATTATGTGTCTGATAAGGAACTTGTATCTAGAATAAAATCTTAAAAATTCTTAGTTTGATAATAAAAAGACAATCCAATTAATAAATGGGCAAAGGATACAAATAGGTATTTCTCCAAAAGAGATATGCAAACGGCCAATGAAGACATGAAAAGATTCTCAGCATCACAAGACATGAGGAAAACGTGCACAAAAACTTAATGAGGTAGCACCTGACACGTGCGAGGATGACCACAGACAGTGAGTGCTGGCGAGGATGGAGAGAGGAACCTTCACACACTGCTGATGAGAATGTACAGCAGCACAGCCGCTTTAAAAGCCCGTCTGGCAGCTCCTCAAAAGGTCAAACGAAGAGTCACCATGAGACTCGGCAATTCTACTCCCAGGCATACACCCGAGAGAAACGAAGACATACGTCCACAAAAGACACACACACACGTTTGCAGCAGCGCTATTCAGGACAGCCAAAGGTGGAAACACCCCAACTGTTCATCAACTCATGAATGAACAAAATGTGGTATACCCATATAATGGAATATTTCTAAGCAGTTTTTAAGAAATGAGGTACTGATACATGCTACAACATGGATGACCCTTGAAAACATTATGCTAAGTGAAAGAAGCCAATTGAAAAAGATTACATATTAAATGATTCTATTTGTATCAAATGCCCATAATATGCAAATTTATAGAGACAGAAAATAGAATAGTATTTGCCTAAGGCTGAGGGACTTGGGGGGAACTGGGGGGGCGACTGCCGAAGGGTATGGGGTTTCTTTCTAGGGTAATGAAAATTTTCTAAAACTGGTTGTGGTGATGGTTGCACAACTCTTGAGTATACTAAAACCACTGAATTGTACAATTTAAATGGGTGAATTGTATGGTATTATGAATTATAGTTCAATAAACCTTTACCCAAAACAAAGAATAAGAGAATAGAGGATATATTAAAACTTTAATTCTATGAAAATGAGGTTACTACTAATTTCATTTGTACACACATATACATTATCTAAAATTATATAACTCAAAAAACTGACCACCAATAATTCATTACTTCAATTCACTTAAATACTTCTTTTTTACTATTTGCAAAGTTTCTTACACATTTTCAGGAACTGTGTAAGGATAACAGAACATCTATTTTAAAAAGTTTTAAAAATGCACAATACTGTAAAATAATGTAAGGTTTTCATTTCACTCCCTTTCCAAAAAAGAACTTCTCTGAAGATATTTCAAATTTGTTATAATAATACATATTTTGTTGTGTGAAATTTAAAAAACATAGGAAATCCCAATAAGTATTTTTTGCATTTCCAGCATACAAAATCTTTTCAGTAACAGTAAAATTTCCTCTAAACTTATTAGAAAATAACTCTTGTGATAAAATAATTACAAAAATAGCCAGAGCTTTATCAAATTGTTAAGGACATGCCACAGTTGAGGTCTCTCGGTGGGGAAGTCCAAAGACACCATGTGGAGCCACAGGCAGGGTTATAGGAAGGATGAAGATCAGTATAATAAATCTTAGCCATTACAATAAAAATACCCTAGTTTTTTACTTCTCTTCATGTGTTGCCTCAATCCAACCTTCTCTGCTTTCTGCTCATATTCCCAACAGAAGGAGTTTGAGAAAAAGAATAAAAGATAAAGTAAATATCTTTGTGCCTTTCACCATTAAAGTGCTTTTCAACTAACTAGCTCCTGCCATGTCTATGAGCCTCTGCACGCATCTGCATGTTCTACACCAGGGCAATGATGCCACCTATCACTTCTAACATTTCCAAATGTGCATTAATTAGTCTAAACCTTTTCTGTGCTACTTAAAGCTCCCACCCACTCCCCTAGCATACCAAAACAAATGAAGTGTATTCTAACATTCAGAACATCTACAAAATAAATGTTCAAGTCCCTCAAAAAACTCATTAAAAATTTATTAATACACACTAAGAACATACCTGACTTTGTTGCTTTTGCCTTTTATTTTAAACTGGGAGTTAATCTGTATCTATACTCATTCATTAAAAACAGAGTGATCACTATAAGCCAGCTAAGAAACTGCATCATTTTACAACTATTTAACTCATTTATTCCTCTTCATAGCATGGGGTGTGGACTGCTCTCAGCCCTGGTGCCCAGGGGAGGAAACTGAGTGGTTCCGCTCCTGGCCCACAGTCACCTCAGGCCCCACCTGGGGGCAGTCCGCCTTCCGGGCAGGTCCTCTTAAACACTGCCCTGCACTGGGGCACCCCGCTCCACGGCATCAGGGCGCAGGCATCAACGCTGAGGCTGTCTCCTCTCTCCCAGAAGGGTTCTCGGACGGTTTGGTGCCGAGGGCAGTGCGCAACCATTACCCCAAGATCCTGAGCTGGTTAGATGTGGGTAGAATGTGCCTCTCACATCTCCAGCTCCATTAGTAACCATGCTACTTAACTTCTTCCACCTCCGTAAAATGGAGACGACACCCCCACCTCACTATCCTCACGAAGTCAGGATCATCTCGTCTGTGGTGACAGGAAGGGTCTTGCACAGAACAGACACACTTTTTAAAATGTTCTCTTTCTCTCCTCTCAGGCCACCTTCCCGATATGCACTACTGCTAGGTGCTGTCCTTTAAGGCCCTTCTCAGGGCTTGTTTCTTCATTATTTTACAAATGAAAAAAAAAAAAAGGCTCAGACTGCTTCTGGGACCCGACATTTATCAAAGCCCATGCTCTTGACTAGTACGCTAAATGGTGTTTTGATTATTTTTTACCCATTCTTAGTATAAGATTTTTAAACAATGTATTTATGTGGGGGTCAACATAATTTTTTTCTCTAAAAAAAAAAACAATTTTTTTCTCTAAAGTGCCAGACTTTCGGTTTTGCCAGTCATCCAGTCTTGTCATACCTAATCAATTATACCACTATAGCATGAAAGCTGGCATGGACAAGACACAACTGAATGGGCATGGCTGTGTTCTAACACTTCATCTACAAAAGCAGGCAGCTGGTCAGATCTGGCCATGGGCCATAGTTTGCCAATCCCCCTGTATTCACAGATCAAACTGAAGGTGATACGGAAAGTCTTCCTGTTTATGTGGAGACTCAATCACTAGAGCTGAGAGTTACTTGTGCAGGCACTTAACTGCTCTTCTCAATTTGCATGAAGTCTGAGGTGTTTGTACTTCCCAGTAGTACCGTGTGTGGCCTTTACACACTCAGCTGCTCTGACTGATCCAAGTTCAGATCAATGAACGAGCAAAAGGTCAAAACACTTCATAAGATGGTCAGAATTTTTCTGTTCACTTACAGGAAAAGGATAGCATCAGCCAAAACTCTTAACTAAATGTGACCCTGGCAGTCAGTTACTTAACCTTCATAAAATGATTCATTTCTCTGTACCACTAATTTATTCAAAACAGAGCTCGTGACTTGATTTGCATTCTTCATTTGCATCTAACACAGTATATTCTAGAAATTTTGGGGTATTAACAAAACCCACACACCAACAGATTCAATTTCATATGCAAAAGAAATGACAAGACTTCAAACTTTACTCCTCTTTAAAACAGATAAACAAAAAGCCACAAAGACACCTGAAGTGCTGCCAGCCTCCTCAAAGTCGATATTTCCAAGGTGCAGGACACCAGCCACCACCCGGAAAAGATCAAGCTTTTCTTCGTCGTCCAAGCCGATCCTTTTCATGGCCGTGCACATCCTGATAAAATCTCCATGGTCATCCAACAGAGGATCTTTCAAGGAACCTGCCTTAAGATACTGCAAAACAAGAAGGCATCGACTGACCGCTCTTTACGTTATTTAAGTACACTGAAACTACAAGGGGCCTGTTAACATACCGCATGACATGCAAAATAAAGTGTGCCAATGGAAAAGCCTTCGCGTCCCAACACATTCAAAAACAAAATGACTGGGCAAAGTGTACAAGGGTCTCTCTGAATAACTTCTTTCAGCTGCATGTGAACCTACAATTACCTCAATAAAAATTTAAGTCAAAATGGAATAAGATGTTTTCCAATTAAACTACAATTCAACTCTAAAGCATTACAGTGCTACGATATTAGATAAAAATACATACTGAGTGAAAAAGAAGGGAATACCAGTGGTTGAATTGCAGTAACAAAAATCTACAGGTCAGAAAGAACTAAGATAAAAAACTGAAATAAAAATTTTAATCTGACATTATGCTCCTCAGATTAACTGCCTTCAACTGCACCCAATATTCAGTAGTAGTAAATAGTGGACAGGCTAATAACAATTTTCATAGCATCAATTATTTTGTTAAGCCTTTCTGTATAAGTGTACACGAGGTAAAGTGTATTAGTAAGTATTATGTTCACCTAAAAATTTATGCAATGACTGAAAACATTTTTTTAAAAGTAGAGAGAATATTTGCTTTCTCTCCTAAAAGAATTTGCATCTAAAAGGATTCATGTAGTAGAACCTAGAACAAGCTCAGAAAAAGAGAAAAGAAAACTCAGACCTGCATAAACTAGATGGAGAAAGATTAAAATTACTGGATACAGAAAGACTGGACTAGGAATTTTCCAGAATATGAGAGTAAGTAAAATGAAACATTTTGTAACACAGTATCAGAATTCACTGGCCACTAAGACTGGGCCACTAAGGCCCAAGAGATGTTTTTCCCTCCCACTTGCCAAATGCTTCTCAGTTATAGTTGTAATTTTCTTTCCACAAAATTCTTTAAAATTATACTTGCGTGAAGCTTCTGGAAAATATCTAGGTAAATAAATTTACTTTTATTCTTAAAAGAAGCAAAGGAAACGATCACATGCAGCCAAAGTTAACAGAAAACAGGTATTATGCAGAATTTTTAGTCTTGCAATTGAATGGTTACTTCATTTAAAAACTTTCTAATCAAGGTGAATATGTTGCTATTATCGTAGACTAAAAATTCTGCATTCTCCTCAAGATTACACACAACTTAAAGACACACAAATGGAACTAGGCAAAGAATTCTAATTAGTCAAAATGATCACCTTATCCTCCTGATAAAGAAGACATAAAAAGTAATTTAAATGTATTAATCCATTGTTCATTTGTACATTCATATATACATATACACACACACACACACACTCAATAACATGACTAAGATTCCTAACAAAGTATGCTGACTTTAGAATCAGAAAGAGGACATTTTCTTCTTAGGAGAGCACAATGCACACATGCCACTCTCTGGAGAGTAGAATCCAGTCTTCTCTCCTCTCTACTTAGTTTTGTTCCACGTCAAAAGGTCAAATTTATATTACTTTTTCCTTTAGGACAGTTGCAATATCCCACTAGAAATGTCTCCATTATCTTAGTGGAAAGAACACAACTTCTCTATTTGGATGTGCCTTATAAAAATATAGGTTATCATGACAAAGGAAGATACCTCACGAAATATCAAGAGCACTGCTGACTGTTTCCAACCATGGATGTAACAGAGTTTATGATTTACAACTCAGACAACTGTGTCTAAAATATAAATAAAATGTCAGCTTAAATAACAACTAACTGTGCTCATCTGCTTGGAATTTGAAATGGGAATTTTTATTTGCTTTCTGTTCTTTTCTATCAATATACCTAAGATATAATTCATCTCACCCATTTTGAAAGGAGCTGAACACATCTGACTCACAAATGCAGAGCATTAAACACTGAATATAATAAAAATGTGTTCAATTAAATACTCAATATAAATTTTTTAATAAAATTAATAAAGACAAAATGAACTAGTCCCTGTAACTAATCCTGACTTACTATTTCATAATTTAAGCTCCTTGAGTAGATACAATGTAATGCCACTTATTACTTGAACACTGCATATTATAATTTATATGGGTTGTACATTTTTAGGCTAAGGATTTAATGCTTTTAAATAATACTTAATGGTATAATTATATTTAATTACTCTAAGAACTACAATAATTTATAAATTATTATAATAAATACAGTATAAAACTTTCCATATTACAGAAATGTGACATTTTAAAGAGAAATACAGTAATATATAACTGTGCACAAGATTAAAAATTAAGCTTTAGTTCCCAAGAATGCTCACTCCATTGTCTACTTCAAAGTTTACTTCAACCTTGAAGTAGACGATCCCAAATCAGGAATATGAGAGTAAGTTTCAAATCACGTGTTAGCACAGGGTGATCCTTGGCGCAGACCACCAGGGCCGACCGAGGAGACGGCCACAGCCCCTGTGGGGCCCCAGGTGCCCTGAAGCTTGGGCTGTGAGCGCGCCTCGGGGGGGTGCTCAGTTTTCTAAAGTGTAGGCTTAAAAGTAAAAAATCACATTTGGGCTCCAAAATAAATGTAAAAATCTTTCAGTATGCTTTTTTGGTACTAAAGATTTTAACTTAAAAAAATAGTATGTACCTCAGGACTTTTTCGATTCTGTAAAATCTGCTTGTCAGTTTCTTTGGTAGCAAAGTATCTGGTGCAGCCTCGGTTTAAATACTGCAACAAAGAATTAAAATATAATTAACAGATATGACACAGGAAGACATACAGAAGAAAACACAACGTATCAAACAGTGCTAACCATAAAGATTTTCTAGACATACCCTGAGTATCCCATTTAATTTCTCAATTGGAATTGATACTTCTCTGTATTACAAGTATTTCACTCCTACTAATCAAACCAGGGAGTTGAAAATCCTAACTGCTGAAAGTAGATTAAATTAAATGATTAACCTAAAAATCAATACCATAAAGCTTTCCTATTTGTGAAGGGCAGTACTTTTAAATCTTCACAGCATCAAACATCTTACTAGAAATAAAGTTCATAAGACAAGTACTACAGATAATAATGAAAAAAACAGCCCCCTAGTAAGTACATAATCTCAAATAAGGACATGGTGTTTGGTTTGATCTTGGTTTAGTATTTCAAGTAATATTTAAATTCTGAGTAATTAACAATTATTTTCCTGGGGTTTAATTTCTGAATTCTAGAATCAGTTCTTCAAAACACACCTGCATACTTACTGACTGCTAACAGTGACTATACATCAATTACAATGTTTGCTTTATGAACATTCCTAGGTATTCAAATAACAATCTAAGCTTTTATATCAATGGTTTACTTTGCTGCCCAGAAACCTTCTAAAGGCTAAGTGCTTTCAAAATACGCAAAAAGCAAGCAGCTGAGAGGAAGATAACACTGGTCTCAAAGAATATCTATTACCCACATTTAAGGGTAGAGGGAGGTCAAGAAGGAAGTACGCATGGACAAGATGGAAACATCTGTGAAACATGCAGTTTCTCTGAAGCCGGGTCACTGTGATCCCACTGCCCCTTGGCATGAATTCTGAGATTAGAAGCACATCATATAGATACCAAGAAAAAACGTATAATAAATTTTGAATGATTTGGGGATGAATTAATATTTTTAGATGATCACTATACCTACCCTTCCCCCTCCATTATAATGAAATATTAAAATACAGTTAAGACCAGAAAATAATACACAGTGAGTTTTTCTTTCTTCCCTAGAATCTGGGAGAAAAAAGGGAATAGAGGGGAGATAAAACTGACAGACATTTTCAACTGACTACTTCTAAAAAAGCTCTTCTGTTCAATAAGGCAGCAGCACTGTAAACACACGGAGCCAACACGAAGGCTTCTTTGCTGGCAGGAGTTTCATCCCCACCCCCAACTGTTATATCAGATACATGGCTTTTTGGCAGATGGACTTAATATTAAAACCAAGGAAAAATTCTGATTTCCCCCAACTTTTCTGTAGCAAGAAAGCTACAACTCTTCTTGCTATCCATTCTCATTCTACCCAAACTATATCCAAGGATCTTTCCATGACTATGGCAAATGCTTCCACAAATGTGCAAAAATATTTGAAAACCTGAATAACAAAAACACTTAAAACCTTTCATTTTCTAAAAATACATGTATAGTTAACACAAATGTTTCAAACAGGTGTATCTCTATCATTCTTTACACACTTAATTTGGATAATAACAAAAAATAATTCTGTAACTGTTTACTGCAGTGTTCTCCTTGTCTTTACAGGCTTATCTATGAGTTATAACTGGAGGCCTTGAACTAAACTACAGAAAAACCTGATGAAATTTCCAACACTCTTTCAAGTCACTTTAAGGCAGGAACCTTCGAGGGAAGGGATGCAGAGGTGTGCTCATGCAGGCCTGAGAAGCATACCCAAGACGGCAGACGTGTTTGGGAGAAGGTAGGCTGGGTCTCTGGTCTCCTCTTCCCACCAAAAGAACTCTCTGTTAAGAGAGGA
This sequence comes from Manis pentadactyla, assembly GCF_030020395.1. Classification (NCBI taxonomy): domain Eukaryota; kingdom Metazoa; phylum Chordata; class Mammalia; order Pholidota; family Manidae; genus Manis; species Manis pentadactyla. The sequence continues at coordinate 5,719,507 of NC_080034.1, forward strand.
AGTCATGCCTCCTACGCACAGTGCAGGGGCAGGGAACCCGGACCTAGTTAAATCCTCTCAGGATGCCCACCACTGCGCCAGAATGGCCACACATCCTCAGCCACACAACCACTCCCAAGCCTCTGAGCAGAGAGAAATGCTAGATTAATACAAAGACAGTCACATCACTTTGTTAGCTCAGTGTTGACAAAGCCACATCATTATTAAATTTCCTATCATTCCTGTTCTAAAAATCACTCCAGAGAAATGCTTCCAATTTCATAAAGATAATGTGGACACCTCTTCAAATTCCAGTTAATTTGGTGAGTTCCTGAGAAGGCTGGACATTTTTTAAGTACATGAATAGATACAGTTATAAACCATTTTAAAACAATAGTTTTTTTTAAACAGTGAAGTTTTAAAATTTCCAAATTCACATTAAAAGAAAATGCCTGAAGTAATGAAGAGAGGCTGGGTTGCAAAAACAAAAACATACTCACAGAACAATAATTAAACATGTGTGTCATGATTCTTAAATGGAGGACTTGTACCCAAAGAGGACTGTCAGTCACTGGAGAGCGGTTTACAACTCCATGCCTCATCTCCACCCCTGGATTCCCAGGTGTCCTGCACAGGGATACTGTTTTCCAGCCAAGCATCTGTAAATCATGCCAACCATCTCCACACCACATCCGGAGACGCGCCTGGCAACCTCTCTGGACAGGCGCGCCTACTCACTGTCATAGCTTTGGACAGAGCACTGGCGTCTCCCAGACCTGTCACTCCAGCACTGACCCTGATCTTGAGATTCATATACCTGTCTTCTGAACAGCTCCAGTAGGACATCTACAGGCTCCAAAACTGAGCTCATCCTCTGCCACAGATCTTCCTGCTGGTCAACATGCGGTTTTTACAGCCACCCAGTTCCCTAGTCAAATTTTGGAAAATTACTCCAGACTCCCCCCACCTCCCCATATCGTTCTCCATCTTTTATCGTCTTACCTCCTGATATTCCCACACAGCCCCTCCTCTGTAATACTGCCCTCACTAACCCCAATTCAGGGCTGAAGGCCTGTTCCTTCAGCGACAGCTCCAGGCTCCCAGCCGGTTTTCCCATGGCTGCGCCTGCCCATCAGTTCCTCCAGCCCCTAGAGCCACCCCCCACGGTAGAGCCGGTGGAAGGACGGGCCTGACATCCAACTTCCTACCTGAAGGCCTTCATAGCTCCCTATTAACTAGAGAAGGAAGACCAACCTCTCTCGCCTCGCCTCCAACCACTCCCACCCTGTTCTTTAAGGTATTTCTTGCCTTCTTTGCTCGTCATTTTGCATGTATCAGGAACACCCTTCATCTTTCTTCCTCTAGTTAACACTTGAAAATCTTTCAGGATTCTGATCAAGCATAAGTTTTTCTGGTAAGCTCTTCCAAAACCCCCACCACCCTATGCACAGCACCCTATGTATCTCTTATCATTCAACAAATCAATCAGACTGTGTGTGTGTGCATGTGTGCATGCGTGCACGTGTGTGTTCCCACCAGATTCTAGGGTGTGCAGGAGCAGGAACTATGCCTCATTTATCTTTTTAACCCTGGCACATTGCTTGGCACCCAACGGGCAAGCAAAAATATCTGTTGTTGAACTGAATTAAGAAAGACATGTATGAGTCCTTTGTTAATTTTTTAATTCAGTGGTTAAACTTTTTCTTTCACAAATAAGTCAAAAATGACTTTAAAGTTAGCATCACAGGACTGTTTAATTAAGTTTAAATTGATAAGGGGCTTAACATCTATCTTTTTACCTGTCCCATTATGAACTTTCTCATATAGTGTGATATTATAAACTCAGCAATAAATCCCAACAGAGACCTATGTAGTACTCAAGTCATTCCATCATGTTACACTGGATTTCATGTAACTGTACACAACCAGATGTCAAAATCCACTGACATAAGTTCTAGAACTAAAGGCAATTTAATTTTCAAAAACTATATGAAATTCCATTTAACCCAACCTACCCGAAAATTATCTGGGGAGCTCAAATGGAGCTTTTCCCTAATATTTTCAGAAGCACCAGCACACAACCTATAAAAGATATGGTAATTCCTTTCCTCTTTGCCTTGGACACAGATTCTGGATTTCTCTAGAAGATAATGTGAAACAAAGCCTCCGACAACTGAACTCTAAAAAACAAAACAGAGAGAGAAAACATTTTTGCATGCTAAGTCTTAATGAATAAACTACCAGTGTTATTTTTCTACTTCACATTTGTCTATCAAAGAGGTTGTAACATTTAGCAGTATTATATAACATATAACATATATATATAATATGTATGTATAAAAAGGGGAGAAAGAGATAAAGGTAAGCTTAGAGTATTTACAGAGTTCATAGTAAACATATATTTCTATCTAAAATAATAGAAATTTAAATGAATTTGCCATAATTCAAGTATGGCACCAATTCTATCAAGACCCTTATATTTTTCAAAAACACTCCCCAAACAAAACAGCCTCAAACTCACTTACCTTTTCATTGAAATGTATTTCAACAAATTTTCCAAATCTACTGCTATTATTGTTACGAACAGTCTTTGCATTTCCAAAGGCTTCTAAGAGTGGGTTAGCTATTAAAAAAGAAATGAAAATATTCCTTCAAAATCTGAGCATGAAGGAAAATTACAAAACAATATGAATAGTATGTTTCCATTTACTAATATATGCATCTAAAAAAATTTTAACATGAAGGAATTCACCTGTAATGTCAAATCCGACAAATACTTATTGACTGCTACTATGTTCAGGCCCCGTTAAAAGTGTAAAAGATGAGAATACTCAAAATATACTAAAAGAAAATGTAAATGTTATAGGAAAAACTAAATCTTAAAAAGTCACTAAGTTACAAAACTTTTAACTCAAATTTAAGAACTACTCCCTAAAAATTTTAAGGTTTTATAAGTACATCAGCCACTCAAGAAGAGTGATCATATGAATGGACAAAGAAGATGTGGCACACAGACACAATGGTATATTATTCAACCATAAGAAGGAAATAAATTCTGCCATTTGCAACAACATGGATGGAGCTAAAGGGTATTATGCTCAGTGAAATAAGCCAGGGGGAGAAAGACAAATACCAAATTATTTCACTTATTTGTGGAATATAAAAACAAAGCAAAACTGAGGGGGAAAAAACAGCAGCAGACTCATAGACTCCAAGAAAGGACTAGTGGTTACCAAAGAAGAGGGGTTGGGACGGGTGTAGAAGGAGGGTGAGGGGGATAAAGGGCACTATAATTCACAATCACAATAAGTTGGTCATGGGGATGGTAGTACAGCATGGAGAATACAGTCAATGATTCTGCAACATCTTTCTACATTGACAGATAGTAAATGCACTAGTGGGGGTGAGGTTTTAATAATATGGGTAACTGTTGAACCACTGGGTTGTACATTTGAAACCTACATAAGATTGCATATCAAGAATACTTCAATAAAAAAGTGATAATACAGAAAACCTCTTGTGATAAAATACAAGCAAGAAGCTGTGAGTTGACTTACTTTTTAAAATATTATATATATTAATAAAACTGCACATTTAACATTTTTACACACACATCCAACAAAATCGAATGAATCAGTTTATAAAATTGCCTACAAAATGTTCTTGCAAAAATAGTTTTAAATTTCCAATGAAGAGATGTAAAATTTTCAGTTTTTATGATCACACATCACATCACATCACATCACATCACATCACATCACAGGGAAGGGTTACCAGAGATTATTCTTATCCCACCAGTGCCTCGACCATGAGCACAACAGATGACTGTCAATCTTACTCACAAGTTCTCTATCGACAACCTCACAAATTGCTTCACCATGTTTACTGCTAGAATACATCCTATGAAATCTGTTCATTTCTCTTATTCTATCACAGTAGAAAGTTTTACTCATCTCCAAATGTTTTTAAAGATTGCTCTCTGGGTGGTTCACTTGCTAAAGTGAGAAAGTGTCAGAACTAAGGGAAGGGTTTTAGCACAGATGCTACACCTTTCAGATGGACAAGAAAACTGAGGCCCAGGAAGGTCAACTGACTTGTGGAAGGCCATGTGACCGGGTACAGACCCCCCATGACTCCTCTATACCTACAGTGCTGCGGAAGGACATAATATATCAAGTAAAACACCCAAAAATAGGATAAAGCCTCTCTATCAGAAAATTATATTAATACTATTAGTGATGTATTCAATCCAAAACGCACAACCAATCCCCAATCAAGGACAGCATCAAAAGGTTTCAAATCCTGCCAGTTCACATCTGCTGTTCTCCATGAAGGGGCCATAGAAACATTTGGAATAATTCTCTCCAAATCTTCTCATCTACAGCACACTACATATTGCCTGATGCATTCTCATGGAAGAAACCTGGTTTATATCCAGTTCTCAGTGGGTCTGCACCTCAAACAAACTGAAATACTAATTCGTATTTTACTGATTTAACCCATAATATTTTATTCAGTTTTAGAGGATGATCCCTCACAAAAGTATTTCACTGTGAATAGAGTATTACTTATTGAGCTCATACCTGAGTGTCACAGTGAGAACACTGTGTAAAACTAGAAAATTACTTACATCAGGAAACATAAAAAACTTTACTGATGAAAACCTTAAAAATCTTTATTAGAGTTGAATTTATATTCATCTACATGCATATTTTACATAATTATGAAAGAACATACATAACATTTGCTAGCTGTGCACTAGCAAAATGAATGGTACATAGAAGGTCCCTAATAAATTTTTGTTCAGCTGAAATTCTTCTTTAAAATGTCAGGAGCACTGAAATGCGCACTTAGTATGGCACACATGATGATGCCTGGGTTTATGTCCCACTTTCCCACTTGATGAGCTTTATGCTCTTCGGCAAGTTGAAATCTTTTCCCTTAGTTTCTCATCTGTACAGTAGGAATAAAACTGCACCTACCCGATTCTGTGAAGATTTAAATCGGGTAACTGATTTTAAGCAAATCAGGCAATGCCCAATACACCCCACATGTGTTACCATCATCACTATTATTAAAATCCCTAATGAGCTCCCAGAGGCAAGCGAGGAAGAACGAAGGTAAAGGAGCGTCCAGTGCCTACAATGCCCCAAGGAACTAACTACATGGAGGCCAAAGTGGCCAAAGTAAGAGACTCAGAGGAAACGTGAGGGACCCAGGCAGAGAAGGCGGAGGCCAGACTCACAGACGGATCAGAGGCGGGGCTCTACCTTGGCCGCAGCATGAAGCCATTACAGGATTTAAAGCAAAAGAGGTCATGTCAACTTCCACAAAGGGAACAGGTTAAAGGGAAGCGAGAGTGAGCTGGGAGACCAGGGAAGAGTCTCCAGCGGGGGCAGGCAGGGGGAACGGACAAGAGTCTCCAAGCTGGGCAGCTGAAGGAAATCGTTTCACAGATCCTTGCCTTCCAAAAGTACTCTTTCCTCAAAGTGATTTACCCAAAAAGGTGCCTCAATTCCAAAGGATCTTCTCTCTCCTTCCCGCGTCACAAAAACCAAGGCCAACAGAACAAATCTGAGGCCAGAGAGCTTCCCAGATGTCTTGCATTCACCCAAAAGGTATTTATGGAGCACATGCCATAATGCAGGCACTATCCCAGGGGTCTGAAATGTGTAAACATCCCCGCCTGCTTAGCCCTTCGATGGGGTGAGGGGGAAAACAATGCACATGAAGTAAATGAGATGATATCTGAGCAAGGATTTGTGGGAGATGGGACAGGTTTTTGGATTTCTGGGAGAATATTCCAGACCATTTAGAGGATTCTTAGAAGATAATTTCGGTACATATCTAACAATAGAAAATAAGAGTTTAAAAAATTAACAATACCTTCAACAATTCTATCATCAATATCTTGACCTGTTCCATAGGATTCAGTCAGATATCTGTATAAAATATAGGATAAGAAAATTTTAGATGACAATATTCATACTTTGTGTTTATAATTTTAACATTAAACAAACATAACATGCTATAATTCTAAACAAAGTATAGAAACAAACAAAATTATTAAAACAAATAATGTATGATTCACTCCTGTGAGGTTTCCAGAGTAGTCAAAGCACAGAAGCAGAAGGCGGAGCGGCGGCCTCCAGGGGCTGGCAGCGGGGGGTGCCAGGGAGGCGGCTGGCGGCAGGGGCTCTGCACACGAAGCTCGGGGCTGGCTGGCAGCTGCATGAGGTCACTCGATGCTACCGGACCGCACACTTGGGATGGTTAGGATGGTAATGCTATGTCATGTACTTTTTAATCACAATTTAAAAAAAAAAGCCTGTTTCAAATATTCCAGGTTACCTAAATACTCCTCACCTTAGAACAAATTTTGTATTTTCCGTTTTGCCAGCTCCTGATTCTCCAGATACAATGATAGACTGACTCATCTTGAGTACCTTCATGTCTCGAAAAGCCTTATCAGCTATGGTCAAAATAACACATTAATCATGAACAGTGTATTCAATACAAATTTACTAAATGAGAGAAAGTTCATTTAACTATTAAAAAAAGGCATCTGCTCCTAAGGGTATTATAAGTGTGTGTTTACAGCTACTAAAATCTTAAAGTAAAAGCATTCAAAAGTATTCAAAATATCTCGGGAAGTACTTAGCTTAAATGTCCTAATTTACCACCCTGATAGCTAAAAGGAAATCCAAATAAACAACTGAGTGTTTGTGCGAGCGCGTCCCGCAGCGGGAGCTCTGGCCCAGACCCCTTGGCAGCAGAGCATATGTGCAGAGAGAGAACAGGCCTCACCGCACCAGACTAACGAAGTCCCCAGAGAAAAGCAAGCAACGGGCTGCCAATTAAGAAATCCAGGAACAAAAAATTCTACTAGACAAAAAAAAAAAAAAATCACAAAATAAATCTGTTTTTTTCCTGTAATACTACTGTGACCAACACACAGGCACAGGGAGGCAGCCCAAGGAAAACAGGCCATGAGCGCCAGGGAGGAACTAACATGTCCTCGTGTGAGTGCCAGTCGGGTCTGGACTACCTCGGTCACCCGCCACAGGGATGTGTGTCCAGTGACTCCATCCCTGTCCCTTGGGGCTGGAGTTCCTCAAGATGAGCGTGAGCCTAACAAAGGAGAAGACAGGTCCACTGTCCCCCACACAGACTCTGTCAGCTATGAAGCAGACACCATGTCCAGTCCTTTAAATTTCCACAAAGCCCTTATCCAAAATAAGGCACAGATGTCTACTCTTGCAGCTCACATCCAGCCAAGAAACACACTCACGAGCAAGGCCTGGGTGGCAGTGGGGAGCCTGGTCTCAGAGCTGTGAGCAAGGACGGTTTTAGTATGGAGCCCATCGTATTAGGGCGTCAAAAACAATTATTGCCAGCTTTTACTGTGCTCTGCTGTCAGCTGGACAGACACTCTTCAGAGGACAAAGGTATTTAACAGAGGCCAGGAGGCACCTGCCTGTGAGCGGCTGCAAGCATCCTCCCGCCCCGGGTGAGCCACGCCCCACAGCGCTGATACTCCTCAAGTGCACACGGAATACGTACTTGATGCATGGCATCCTTCATTAATCCAAAAGAAAACTTGAGTAAATGTGTATAATGTAAGGGAAAATGAAAATTGAGATACACTACTTACCAATTGCAAAGACATGAGGTGGCATTGTCCCAAGAGATTTGCCTTGGTACAACTTTATTGTTCCTGAAGAATATATTTTAGGTATGTCAAAGTATGGGTTCACTGCAATCAGAATGTTGGCGACATATGTCTAAGCAGGAAAAGCATAAACAAAATTTTCCAATTACTATTTTCATTTAAAACTAAACAAGGCTCATAGGAGAAAAAAAAATACAGCAAAGACACCTTCAGTTCTCTATAAACCAGACTCCCCAAGAAGCATTTCCAGCCTTGAACATTCCCTGGTCTCTATCATCTGCTCATCCCATATGTACTCAAACTCAGCACGTCCAAAGTCAAGATTCTCTTTTGACCTCCCTTTGCCTCAAAGAGAACACTCCCCTACCACGTCACCTCCCAAGTCCGCGTCGCAGGCACAGAGCAAGTCCCCGAGTCCCCTTCGCAGCCGGCCTCCTGCTGGCCCCGACCGTGGAGCCCGCTCTCTTCGCCTCAGTCCTGCGGCCCGGGTTCTGCTCCTCGATGCTCCTCGGCTAGACGACTTTATTGGCCCCCCTCCCCGAATGTCTGACCTGTGCCCTGCACGCCACGGGTGGAGGTAGCTCTGTGGTGACCACCTGGCCCCAGATTTTTGCCAAAACAACATACGTGAACTATTGCCTAGAATATTGACAAGCTAAATGTTTAATGAGCAACTTAGGCTTGCTTTTAAATCTAGAACTTAACTGTAGCTTTAAAATACCAGAAAAGTGCACCAAAAGGATTTACAAACCTCCTTGAGGGTAGAAAGAGGGTTGTGGTGTAGCAATTAGTTGTGGTTTACTGACCAAACTAGGGCACACAGGACCATATGTCTCTCTTTACTGCTTTTAGCTGTAGAAGGGAAATGATGTGGAAACCCTGAGCTCTCAGACTTCTGGTCTAAAATTCAGGGAGTACTCACAAAGGTGTTCCCCAGAGCGGGGTGAAAAATAAGAAATTCCAGATAACAATCTTTCTATAGGAGACAAAAGGAAAGGAAGAAAGATTCTAACCAATGAAACTGTTAATTGTGAGTTAGCTGTTTCCCATACTCAGGTCTAAGAGAAGAATAGTAATAATCCTGGTTGGTGAGAAATAAAATTAAGAAATTTAAACTCTTTTTCCAAATTGCTTCCCTCTCTTATATCTATTATGGTAATAACAGTTATATTTATGTATTGCTATTTTTTAATGCTTTTATAACTAAAGGCATAATTGGCTAGGATAAAACACACCAATCGCGGCTCCAGTTAATTCTGAAAATATTAGTTCTCCAAATAGCAGCCGACAATGTGAAACAGCCACTATCTAACAGAGGTCATTTGCCCAGCTGCATATATCTTAAGAAAAGAAGGATAAAAAAGTTAGGAATAACCCTAAAATTCTCCAGTGATGTAAACATTATATATGAGAATCGAAAACTTAAATTTCACAGATATTTTTTCCTATCAATCGTGCAATTTAGCAAAGACTTGTAAGTCAACTAAACTCAGCGTGAAAAAGGCAAGTACAATGAATGCTGCAGGCGAGCCTGTGGTCACCGGGGGCAATGGCCAGCCAGCTCAGCGCCATGCAACACAGGGAGCGCTGGACACCCAATGAAAACCCATGGAGCTCTGGTCTAAACATCCCAAATAAAAACAAAGTATCTCACTCTTTTAGAAGTATAATAATTTTTGAAGGTAATAAAAAACTTACAGATTTCAAGAAAATGATATCAAAACAATTAAAATTTGCTCAAATAAGTAAGACTGTTTCACTACCACAAGTGATACAAGACATGTAAAGAAAAAGCAGTGCCCAGCCCTATGTGAAAGATCTTTCCTGCTTATATCCAATTAACATTCACTGACATTACAAGTTAAAGTGCTCTAACAAACTGTTAAAATTTATATTATTTTAGTACCTAAAACAGCACTTAGTGCACATCAGATGCTCAACATTAGTCTGCTGATTGAGTAAATTTTGCTTCTAAATATATTTCCAATCAAGAATACCCACATATTCAGCCATAAAAAGAAAAGAAATCCTGACATTTTACAACAGTATGGATGGAGCTAGAGGGTATTATGCTCAGTGAAATAAGCCAGGTGGAGAAAGACAAGTACCAGATCATTTCCCTCATTTATGGAGTATAACAACAAAGCAAAACTTAGAACAAACAGCAGCAGACTCACAGACTCCAAGAAGAGACTAGCGGTTATCAAGAAGAAGGGGGTGGAGAGGGAGGGAGAAGGGGATTGAGGGGCATCATGATTAGCCCACATAATGTAGGGGGTCACGGGGAAGGCAGTGTAGCATGGAGGAGAGAGGTAGTGACTCTGTAGCATCTTACTATGCTGATGGACAGTAACTGCAATGGGGTTGGGGGGACTTGATAACATGGGTGAATGTTAAAACCACAATGTTGTTCATGTGAAACTGTGTATCAATGATACTTTAATTAAAAAAAAATAGCCACATATCAACCTATATGTACTCTCTATTTAGCCGATTTTGAAAAAAAATCAAGGAGGAAGTAAAGACGTTACACTGTGTATAACCAAGAGATAGCAAGTGAACTCTCCTGGAAAAGACTAGATCAGCTCCATTTCCCAGCTGTCACTATTTGGACAGATGGCAAAGACTAAAGGTAATTTAGTCAGAATTAGGTAAGTACAATTAGGCAAACTGATAGTGATATAAAAGATTAAAACTGTCATTTGATCTAGGAAGTATCAAAGAAGCCATGTGTTTTCTTTGTTCAAAAATAATGAAGAGTCCTATCTTTATAGCCAGAGAACTAGAGTGGGGTGGTGGTTTATGTCCAGTCAACAAAGAAATCTGCGACTAGGTCATATTAGATGAACACCTCACACATGCCCAGTGAGTAACTATAATTAAAACATACTAGTTAATATCCACCTGAATGATCTGGGGCAACCTTATTCATATTAAAAGCATTGTGTTTCACTTATTAATATTCTGAATTTTTGGGGTGAAAAATCTATTTGGGGTTTCATTAAATACTGTAACTATTTAGGCTCTATGATCAGCATGTCAGTGCCCCTGACATTTCTTCAGGTACATCTTTTTGTCATCCAAATTTTTGAATTTAATATATTCTCCTTATAAGCTGCCTTATGTTCTCTGCAGAACAATGTGGAAAAGTGAATTAATTAAATAGATCTGCAAACATGTCAGAAGTAACAAATCAAAACCCAAAACAATTAATTTTTTTAAACAACCAAACTGAACATTTTTAAGTCTGGAGGATATTAGATGATGTTATGAATTCATTACTTCATTCCACAAATATTTATAAGTGCCTACAATATATCATGCATGTTCTAAGCCTGTAGTCAGAGCAGTAAATCAAAGAACGTCCTCATGAAGCTTACAAGCTTTTCAACAGGCTCAGATCAAGTATGACTTCCTGTTAGAAAATTTCAAGCTTAAAAAAACAAACAGTAGCATGTAAAATAATTATCCCCAAAACCATAAACCACAGGTAAAATACTTACATAAATTCTGTCTTTATTGTATCGAACTTTGATATTATGAAGGAGTGTGGCTTCATTTAAATACATTAGTGAACCTGAGACATAAAATTTGTAAATCATTAGATCTTTGAAGAAAAAAGTAAATAAAACAGTATTATCTTAATCTGAATCACCCTGATTACGTATCTGAGTGTATACTATCCTCTGACATAGTCTGTCCCACTCTCCCTGCCCTCCAACCCTGGGCCCCTTCCTGCATCTCCACCTCACGACAGAGCAGACAAGCCATCCTCGCCTCTAAGCTGGTTTCCAAGTCTTTACACCATGTCATAAAGCATACCAGAGTACCAGGCGAGAGGTAGGCACGCAAAATTAGCCTTATCTGAATCTCTGAAATGTCTCTCCTTTCTTTCCATTTCTACTGTCTCATCCCAGTTAGATTTCTTTATCCGTTTTGTAATCCTAATAGCCTCATAATTGTCTATTGCCTCAGCCTCTCTCCTCTCTAATCCAGACTGCTTGGCACATCGATCCAACTGAACTATGGCCTTAATTAAATCTTTCTCCTCAAAAAACATCAGTGGGTCTCCATCAACTACCAAAGTCTATATTCAAGCCTCATGTTAAGCCTGCATTCAACTGACATTTTCATAGACTCTTCCACAACTCCCTTTACTAGGGTCTCACTTGCAGGCAGACTACACTATTTACCAAACCCAAATACCCTTCATGCACTGGGTTCTTCCTCTACATCTCTAGGTCCCAAAATCTACCTGTCCTTTCAAGTCAGTTCAAAGCCCATCTCACAGATGATCCTTCCCCGTTAAGACCACCAGCACCACCATAGCTGCCTTCTTCTGTGTACTTTCTTTAGGGCGCTTAGCGCAGACTGCCAGCACTGCAGTAACGATTCCGTACTGGTCTAGTTTTGGCGAGCTAACCCAGGCCCTCGAGGGCAGGACTCTGCCTGACTCGTTTGCTGGCTGGTTGGCCTCTCGCTGAGGCTGCATAGATGCCCACAACTCAACACCCAGGCAACTCTGCGAACAAGAGCCTCCTGCTCACCCTCTCTCCGTGAAGACCGCCCACGCTTCCGTCCTTGCGGAACGCAGCCGTTCCCATTCCAGGCACACACGCCTCACTTTCTGCTATGCCACCTAGGGCACAGTGGACAAGGTAAAAAGTGGGTGGGGCCTCTAACAGCTGAACAGCAGCTTTCCTTTCAGTGGAGGGAAGATGTGGAGAAGGCAGGTGGCGCAGGCGCACCTGGCTTGGGTCTTGACCACCTGTCCTACCCTTGTCCCAGCAGCCTGGTCTGCACGCTGCCCTGTCTTAATCAAAGCACGACGCTGAACCCCTCCCCCATCTCTCACCTTCTTCTGAACTGGCTGGTATAGGAGAGTCTCTCTGCTTCCTTTAAGAAAGAGTTCCTAATCCCACAATGCAGTTCCCCTGGAGAGCTGATCAAAGAATGCTGAACCCCACATGTAAGTGACTGTTTGCTCTCATTTCTTCACCACCTTCCACACTCAGCGCCAGCCCTCACAGGAATATCTGCTAATTAAACTAAATAAATCCCTAACTGGTGAAGAATCTGCCAATGACAGTAAGAATCTGGACAAGAGGGTCTTCCTCTTAAGTCATATTACTCAGACTATTCCATTTTCATGAAGACTTGCAAAGGGGGGACAGAGGAAAATATTTTCCACCCTCAGTTTGCCAGAATGGGAAGTGGTTAAGTCCCAACTGTCTATGCATCCCCTAAAGGCACGGCCTAGGGCTGTCACCAGGGCCTCAGAAATGACCTCCTGCCCCACCGAGCGCCCTCCTGCTCTCCCCTCCTGGCAGCCAGCCACTTGGCATGGCCACTTACATGTGATCCCTTATGTGAGCTGTTAGCCTTTATTGCCTGATTATTCATAGACTTAACTACACTCAATATTAACATTTTAAAAACAAGATGTGTAATAAGACAATAAATATATTTGTTTCTTCATGAACTCTCTTAAGAAGCATTTTGGCTTAATAAATATACACCAAGCATACCAAAGTGTCTAATGAAGAGCGAGTATGATGTAATTATTAAATCTAGGGCTCTGACTAGGGGGTCACCTGATTATTTAAGACCCTGCCGCTCATTACAGTTCAGTTCACTAAGAGGAAGAAAAAAGGAGCCGACACACAGCTTGAGCGCAGCAGCTACGGTCACAGCCGCACCAGTCACCCCGTCCCTGGAAAAGAGGCTGCACAAGAGCTTCGGGGATGCTCTCCAATATTACAGTCTCTATTATTTCCATTTTCTAATGCTAATAACTCATGAAGAATACTGTGTGTCATGTAACTAGTAACAGCTTTAAACTCAACACATAAAAAATGATATTACACAAATTACTGACTTCACATTCCCTGAATTGTTTTCTTCTGGCATTAAGACCCAGAAGTCAAGTGTGAAGGTAAAATTAACATACTAATCTCCACCTAGAAAACCCGGAGCTGAAAGCAGACATAAATCTTGCTCTATTATCAGGGCATTATCAGAAGACACCCTGTATCTGTGTTTCAAAGCACCTCTGCCACACAGCTCTGAATGCTCCACACACACCAGGCTTGCAACCGTCACGCTGGACCAGGATGCGAGAAGAGGAAAGTATTTTAGAAACACCCCCGTGAGACCCTAAAAACAATGCTGTGCCACCTGGTGGAGGACAGAGATTCTGTGGCAAGCCTCAGACCAAAGCGATAAGAAACGATGGCACTTCTTTAGCTCGAAAGCCCCTGTTCTGAACTCAACGACCAGAGCGGCATTAACGGTGTGGCTTCAGAAAAGGACCTGAGGCAGGGCCGCGCTACTGTGTGTGGAGGGCCGCCAGCGCCCACCCAGGGACGCTGCTGTGCCCGGCGTCATCAGAGGAAAACGCCTTGGAGCGGCAGCAAGGGCACACTGAGACAGGAAGACTGAGGGCCTAGCCAGGTGTACCAAGATGAAACCACAGGGAGAATGTTTTAAAATATTAATTTAAGAACTGAACTCAAAACCATTTTTCACGTCTGGCTACCTGTGGATATAAAGATGAAAAAATTCACATATTCTAAATGTGAAAAGGATTAATTCCTACTTCTGAATACCCTACAAGTTTTAGTGGAGAAGAATTCTCTCATTTTGAATATGGCAGAATCTCATTCCTTTTTATTGATATCTGACTGCTCTTCATAAAAATATTATCCCATCAGACAAATTCCCCAGCAATTTTGGAAAAAAGAGAGGAAGCTCCACATTTTTCCTCAATCTCTTACACCTAATAGTAAGAGCTGCCATTTCCTGAGGGACAGTTAGGAGTCAGGTGCTACCCCAAGCATTTAAAATAAGCCATCACTAAGCATACAACATACACACTACTACTCCCACTTTACAGATGAGAAGCTTGAAGAGGAGAGAGAAGTCGCCCACAGGTGCAAGGCTTCCTGGGAGCACAGTCAGACTCTGAACCCCAGGCCCCCATTACTCCCCTGTCCCGCGCTGCCCCGTTCACACACGCACCAGGGGACCTTACGGGCTCACTCAAATGGGAGCCTCAGAGAAGACCAATAAGGATGTAATATATTCCTCTCTTACTTTTTCTTTAAATGAAGTTTTCAGTGTCAGATACCTTGAATGAAAGCCATGACTAGACACGATTCTTAAATACTGCCAAATAAAAAATGAAATATGTTTACTGCTTAATCTTGAAAATATAAGAATAAACATGGCCTGTTCACTGGATAAAGTTTTTTTTAGCATCGAACATGTCAAAATAGTTATAAGTCAAAGTAATGTTGTGCTTTAATGTTCCAAAATCAATTTTTCAATTAGTACTTATTACACAGTATTTTTTTTTTATGCTTGTTTCCCTCAGTGACATTAAATGGGTCCTTCTTGACTCAACTCCCAAATTACTGAATACTACTTCAAAAATCATCCGCTTCTAGGTGAGGTTCAAAATAACCTTCAAAACTGTTAACAAGCGATTTTTAGCTCAGGCTACAGAGTAAATTATTACCATTCCCCACATTTACACAATTAAGGGACACAAAAAGGACATTCAAGGGACTGTTTGGCCAAAGTGCAGATGCCAGGCGATAACTGATTTAGGACTTCTGGGCCCCTGCATTCATGTGAGCCTTCATGTCAAAAGTCTACGTTCTTCTGAACCAGCAGGGTGAGCCTAGTACTATAACCACTAACTTAGTTTTTGGAGCAACAGCTTCCTTTTCTGTGCTGAGAACCGGTTTTTAACTCGATACTTACAGTTATCTTCCACATCTTTCTTACTGTCCTCTTCTGCAGGGAACACTTGGTTTATGAGAGCCAAGAACGTCTAACAAACAGAACAAGAGCTCATCAATCTGGCGGTTTATAAATAGTAAGAAAAATAAAAGAGCTTAATTGGTCACACACAATGTAATAATAGCAACAATATGCTCTTCATTAAAATACAGTACAAAACCCTACTATTTAACAAGTAGGGTTAAACTTTACTCAAGTATATTACCCAGTATTACCATGAACATGAAATCAATAATATATATACATCAGTAACAAAGTCCTATGTTCCAACACCTAGAGTAGGACTAAGCAATAAGTATATTAATATTAAACTTACATAGGCATGCTATACTTAACAAATTTTTTAAAATAAAATCTTTAATGTTTGTATATAGTTTTGTTTTTAAAAAGGAAAATAATCACTTAGCTGTACCAACAGAACAGACTATTACTTAATTAAATCTATAGTTGGAGGAAAACAGATTCTACACAAATTTCTGTACAGAATGCATTAGAAATATAAACAGTATCCAAAACTATTTGGTCTGTAAAATTATAGGTACCCATGAATAAGTATGTATTTACTGTATCACTTGAATGCTACGGTAGAAACTCTAGAATTAAGATAGTATCTTGTAAGATAGAAGAAATGATCTCAAATTACATCTAAAGAGAATGAAACTTTACCCATGCCATCCTAACAGTTATCTTTTAATTTACACTTCTCAAACCATTACAGTTACTCCTGTGGTCAGAGTTTCCACCAACATCAATTAAAACTCCAAGGAAAAACTGCTCAATTATTTTAAGATAAAATTTATACATCTACATATGCCAGAGTATCAAAAAAAGGGCTGCTGCTGTCGTTCACAGAGAAAAAGAAAGGCTGCTGGGACCTCTGCAACGTAAAGTCGTACCCAAGGCAGAAAGCTGTTAGGGCCTCAAACTCTGAAAGCTGATTATTTAGAACCCAGTACACATGCTCTTTATATTACAGATGTGGAAGCGTATAGAGGCTAGATCACAGAATCAGAACAAATCCATAATGTACATTAATTGTATTAGTGGTAATACAAAACAATCCACAATTTTTAACTCTGCGGGGAAGTGTGTTCAGAAGTAACTGCTGACGTTCTAGACCTATAACGCTCAGGTTCACAGCTGTGGCAACAAGGGTCAGGACCCCCGGATTCCAGGTGTTGGTTCTATCCTCTCAGAAGCCATGTGAAATAAAAGAGGCCCCAGGAGGTCAGAAACTGGGGAAGAGGTGGAGCACAGAGCTCCTAGGATGCGAAGGTTAGAGGCAGGACTGAAAGGCCAGCTGTGAGCCCTAAAAAGTAGTTTCTTTCCCTCCTTTTTCTTCCCTCTAATTATCACCAGTCCCCATCTTCTTCTCCCCTTCACCATCTACTCAGTAAGAAAGGAAATTTGTTACATTAGGGCAACTGTCTTCTCTCAAACACAGGAGGCTTTTTCTCCTGTTGCGAGCAGCTCACATACCGGCGTGCTGATCACCAGCAGGAAACTTCGACCACCTGCCAGACACAGTCAGCAAGCTCCAGAGACAAAGGGACAAGAAGGCACCCTCTGCACTCGAGAGGACTGCACCTGATGGGGCGAGGGCGCAAGCCACTGCCCCCAGCAAAGCGTTCCAGGAGACAATTCATGCCACTCTGTGGATAGAATGAGAGTTCCTGTGGCCAGGATTCTCACCTGGCCCTGGTTGACTAACTCACTGCACACCTGCGGGCAATACATGGCTGTTGACTCTATATAAAGAGCTCCGCCCAGTGCTCTGGGTGCGACACGAGCAAGAGAGAACTGCAGGAGAGCAGAGCAGAGGCTGGAGTGGTGGCAGCGCAGAGGACAGAGGCCCAGAGGATAGCTGTGCGGGATGGCTGTGCAGAGAGACCCAGAGGATGGCTGTGCGGACAGAGGGCCCCAGAGGCAGAGACTGGCTTGCTGCATGCAGACTCGCTCTGAGTGAATGGGACTTTAGTGACTGACCTGTCACCTGGAAATAAAGTTGGGTATAACCCTTTCACCCCAAGAATGTTTTGCTGTCATTTTCTTTGGTCACATTGAATCCATAGCGAACTTGCCCGGGGCTGAAACCCATTGGCAAGACACACTCCCTGAAGGAAAGGGTAGCCAATGGTAAATTCTGTCGCATGGGAAGAGGACAGAGAGATTGAAAATCTGGAAATGTTCAATAAAGGAGGCCTCAATCAGAGTCTGGAGATGAACAAGCATTTGCTAAGCAAAGGGCCAAGGAGAGTGGCATTCTGCAGCAAGGCAGCCCGGGGACAATGACACCAAGCACCCTGCAGCAGAAGGTAAGACCAAAGACAGGGAAAGGGAAGTGCGGGCCCATGCGGGCCACACATACAGGGCTTTACACCCTCAAGGCTAGGCTGCTGCAGTTACGACACAAGTGATCAGTTGAGAGGTTCAACACAGCACCATTAACAGAACAGAAGATACTAGAAAATATCAGCAGGCATCACATGTGGGAAGTATATTTCATCTGACAAACTTTCATTTATGAGCATATGTTCACACACCTACACATACCTAATGCAACGTTAAGTCTATTTCTTACTATGGGTCACAATCCAAACACTTGAAAAGCCATTGTTATCATCAAAGACATGTTCCTCACTAGGGCCGATCACTCTCCTGTATTTCTCAACTTGACCATCACTTGTGCACTTATTTCCTTAATTTTCAAAAGGTGATGATCTCTAGACCATGAATTACCCAGGCAAAGGACTGCTTCTCCTAAAGGTCTGTTTAACCACAGGGCTGTCATGACCCTGTACGAGGTGCTAAGACCCATCGGAGAGTGGGGGGTGTGGGCAGGTCAGAACCAGCGCCAGGAGTCTGCTGGCCCTCAGACAATTTCTGCAAAAAGAAGCTTCAACTTCAGCTGATAAAATTACCTACAGACCCACACGTTTTTATGATTTCACGATTTGAATTTTAAGTGCTTTTATTGGTTCTATGTGTGCAACTCAATAATAGTAATTGGAAGTACATGAAATATTTAAAATATGAGAAAGCATGCACCCATAAATCAAGTTTCTTCTATGCTTGAACTGAAGTATTTTGTCACCAGCAGATATAACAGAATATGCCTAGGAAATACATTTCATTTCACTTTGCCTTCTGATTGATAGTGTTTATAAAATATAACAAATATAAACTAACAAAGACTGAAGGACAACAAAAGGTTCTCCAGGTCTGTCACCCCACAATCCGCTACTCTGGCAAAGTCATTCTTCCAAGTTAAAGGTACCTGAGAAACAGCAGACACACAGCGGCTGCTCTGGCCCGCCGCTTCCCTCCCGAAGCAGGAGCAGGACTCCCGGGGAAAGGAGCCCCGGCACCAGGAGGAAGGCTTTTGTCACCAGGGAGAGGGAACTGGGCCAACGAGAAATCTGCACAAACCAGTCTGGTCCTACTAACCGCCATCTTCCCAACCACTTCCCCAACCACTTCTTCGCAGTGGACTGCCCCAGGCCAAGCCCTTTGTCCTTTTAATTCTTCACAAATTCACTGTTTCCTTATTTAAAAGGGGTAAAAGCTTTCTGCTCTAGTCACTTTGGCTCTCCACTGCCTTGTGAAGACCCAAAAGTATAGGGAAAAGTTGTTCCTCCCCTGTAACTTCAAATACATAAAAATAATGGAGCTTATTTTTAAGTTTCTTTCTTTTTTTTTTAATGCTCTGCATTGTAAGGACAAACAGGTACTTATTAATCAAAGGAAGACGTCCAGGGATGCAAGGATGGTACAATACTAGAAAATCCATCAACATCATCCACCACATCAACAAAAAGAAGGACAAAAACCACATGATCATCTCCATAGATGCTGAAAAAGCATTTGACAAAATTCAACATCCATTCATGATAAAAATTCTCAACAAAATGGGTATAGAGGGCAAGTACCTCAACATAATAACAGCCATATATGACAAACCCACAGCCAAGATTATACTTATCAGCAAAAAGATGAAAACTTTTCCTCTAAGATCAGGAACAAGACAAGGATGCCCACTTTCCCCGCTTTTATTCAACATAGTACTGGAGGTCCTACCTATGGCAATCAGACAAAACAAAGAAATACAAGGCATCCAGATTAGTAAAGAAGAAGTCAAACTGTCACTATTTGCAGATGACATGATATTGTACATAAAAAACACTAAAGACTCCACTCCAAAACTACTAGAACTAATATCTGAATTCAGCAAAGTCGTAGGACACAAAATTAATACACAGAAATCTGTTGCATTCCTATACAGTAACAAGGAACTAGTAGAAAGAAAAATCAGGAAAACAATTCCATTCACAATTGCATCAAAAAGAATAAAATACCTAGGAATAAACCTAACCAAAAAAGTGGAAGACCTATAACCTGAAAACTACAAGACACTCTTGAGAGAAATCAAAGAAGATACCAATAAATAGAAATACATCCCATGTTCATGGGTAGGAAGAATTAATATTGTCATAATAGCCATCCTGCCTAAAGCAATCTACAGATTCAATGCAATCCCTATGAAAATACCAACAGCATTCTTCAATGAACTAGAACAAATAGCTCTAAAAAATCATATGGAAGTACAAAAGACCCCAAATAGCCAAGGCAATCCTGAGAAGGAAGAATAAAGCGGGAGGGATCTTGCTTCCCAACTTCAAGCTCTACTATAAAGCCATTGTATACAAGACAATTTGGTACTGGCACAAGAATAGACCCATAGATCAATGGAACAGAATAGAGAGCCCAGATATAAACCCACATATATATTGCCAATTATTATACAATAAAGGAGCCATGGACATACAATGGGGAAATGACAGCCTCTTCAATAACTTATGTTGGCAAACCTGGACAGCTACATGCAAGAGAATGAAACTGGATCATTGTCTAACCCCATACACAAAAGTAAACTCAAAATGGATCAAAGACCTGAATGTAAGTCATGAAACCATAAAACTCTTAGAAGAAAACACAGGCAAAAATCTCTTGAATATAAACATGAGCAACATTTTCCTGAATACATCTCCTCGAGCAAGGGAAACAGAAGCAAAAATGAACAAATGGGACTATATCAAACTAAAAAGCTATACAGCAAAGGACACCATCAGCAGAACAAAAAGGCATCCTACAGTATGGGAGAATATATTTGTAAATGATATATCCGACAAGGGGTTAACATCCAAAATATATAAAAAGCTCACATGCCTCAACACCCAAAAAACATATAATCTGATTAAAACATGGGCAGAAGATCTGAACAGACAATTCTCTGAAGAAGAAATTCAGATGGCCAACAGACACATGAAAAGATGTTCCACATCACTATCAGGGAAATGCAAATTAAAACCACAATGAGATACCACCTCACACCAGTTAGAATGGCCAACACAAAAAAGACTAGGAACAACAAATGACGGCGAGGATGTGGAGAAAGGGGAACCCTACTACACTGCTGGTGGGAATGTAAGTTAGTTCAACCATTGTGGAAAGAATATGGAGGTTTCTCAAAAAACTAAAAACAGAAATACCATTTTGTAGAGGCCTGGAAGCAGTATCGCACCAGAAGTGGGTCACCAGAAGCAGAAGTGACAATACCGGATATGAGATCAGCCCGTAAGTGACATCATTGTAAGCCTGTCTATATAAGCTGTGCTCAGAAATCAAACTGCGTCACTTGCCCACCACCAACGGTCAGTGAACCTCCTGATCCCAACTTTGGTTTCCATGTCTTTCTTATATCTTTCTCTGTGTTTCCCTTAATCTCCTCATCCACTCCTCTCAGGTTCAGCTGGTTTGTGGAGCTGGTCTCCACACCATTTGACCCAGGAATTCCACTCCTAGGAATTTACTTAAAGAAAACAAGATCCCAGATTCAAAAAGACATATGCACCACTATGTTTATCACAGCACTATTTACAATAGCCAAGACATGGAAGCAACCTAAGTGTCCATCAGTAGATGAATAAAGAAGATGTGGTACATATACACAATTGAATATTATTCAGCCAAAAGAAGAAAACAAATCCTACAATTTGCAACAACATGGATGGAGCTAAAGGGTATTATGCTCGGTGAAATAAGCCAGGCGGAGAAAGACAAGTACCAAATGATTCCACTCATCTGTGGAGTATAAGAACAAAGCAAAAACTGAAGGAACAAAACAGCAGCAGACTCACAGAAACCAAGAATGGACTAGTGGTTATCAAAGGAAAAGGGGTTGGGGATGGTGGGTGGGAAGGGAGGGATAAGGGCATTAAGGGGCATTCTGATTAGCACACATAATATGGGAGGGGGCACAGGGAAGGGAGTACAGCACAGAGAAGACACGTAGTGACTATAGCATCTTACTATGCTGACGGACAGTGACTATAATGGGGTATGTGGTGGGGACTTGATAATAGGGGGTATCTAGTAACCACAACGTTGCTCATGTGAAACCTGAGCATAAGATTGTATAGAAAGATACCTTAAAAATATAAATAAATAAAATAAAATAAAAGGAAGACCTAGAAACACTTTGTTCTTTCTTTCCTAAGGGCATCCTCAATTGGCCCCCTCTAATACGGCACATCATACATTATGCATTTAGGCTTCTGGGTTGTTTACAGTAACAGAGTAGTTTTCTCTGCAAAAAGACCTCATGGGAGAGCCGCCTTTTCTTTTTAAGGCTCCCACAGGATGGCAGTCCTACGGCATTAACCTTTTTTCAGCAGAATATAAATTATTCATGAACATTTGCAGAGTCTGAAGTAAACAGAAATGACATCAACAAATTTGATTTAGTGGCAAGACCTGTTTAACAGGAATATTTATTAAACTGAAAATTGTGAATTTCTCCCATAGTAACAGAGCCTCAGTCCCCACGAAGAGTGAAAGAGACCCAGGCAGCTTTTTCCCCAAACTCCCATTTGTAATGCCGCCTAGACTGTCTAAGCATAAAAGGAAACAGCATGGGTACAAAATTAAAGTTTGCTTGTTTTAAAAACTATTATAATAGAGGGTATGTTTAAGACTAAAGTACCTTTACTAAATAGAAATATATTTACTCCAATTCCATTTAATAAATTTAATAAAAAGCTACGAAAAAAGATACCTACAAGCTAAAGCAAAAAGGAAAATCTGATGACATAATCCGTTTCCAATTTTTGTTAAATACATCACAGATATAGTCATAACTTTAGTAATAGGGAATAAAAATGTTTTTATTTTATCATATAGCTATTTCTTAAGAATATGATCATGAAAGGCTCAACTTCTTTTGATTTTATCACACATCAGTTTTTTCCTTAGGGTATTTAAGACAGTAGAAAACTAAGATTCACTCACTCCCCAGAAAACTGCTTTCCCCTCTACTGTGCCACGAATATCTACTTCATTAAGAAGGGAGACACCTACAGAGAGAAATTAAATTTTGAAACCTTTCTGGGAAACTCACCTTGCCTTTTTGGTTCAGGGGTTCAATAGTTAAGCTGTCAGGGCCAATATCCACAATATTGCCCATCTGAAAACCATCTGTAGGGTGTGGTGCCCAGACGGGCTTCCCGTCCTCCATTTTTGAAGAGAGCTAGTATCTCCTGTTTCAAAGGAACAAATAAACCAACATGACTAACTCTGGAAATAAAAAAACAACATATATTTTAGAAGTTAACATGTAAATCACAATTGACAGAAACACATGTCTATACCTGCCACAGGTAACCCCACCCCTGCCATCCTGCTGCACCCTGTCCCTGCTTTATCCACCCTCGCAGAAGGACCCAGGGGAGGCTGCCCCGCCCTCAGGACACACCTGCTCACCACCCTCTTCCTCCAGTTGTCCTGCAGTGGAGTCCTTCACTTTGAGCCGTAGAGAAACACAAAGAGCCGGTTTCTACCTGTTGTACGGGTGTCATTTATGACGCCCTCTCCTTTACCACCTAACTATTCTGGATTGCACAATCAATTAAATAATCATCCCAGGAATACAGTTTATTGTGTGGCGTCGGCTAAGAGTTGAACAGTAAGTCACTTTAGAGTGGAAGGAATAAAAATGAGAGATGTGAGAGATTACCACCTCTGGGAAACTCCCCCCGACAATCTGAGACCACAGGGACGCCTCACCCTGTGCTCCCCACATGCTCCCCCACAGAACCACTCGGCATGCAGTTTTGTTGTTTTCTTTATTTCATTGAGGCAAAACTTATATACTGTGAATGGTACAGTTCCTAAGTGTACGAGTTGATGACTTTCACAAGCAGATATATCCCCATAACAAACATTCAATATATATCATTATCAATATACAGAACATTTCCATCACCCCAGAAAGTTCCCTCAGGCCTCCTTCCAGTCAATCCTATACCCTACAGGGGTCCCCTGCTCTGGCTACTGTCATCATAGATTAGTTCTTACCTGTTCTGGGATTCTACACAAATAAAGTCATAGAGTATGTATACTTTGTGTCAGCCTTCCTTCATTTAACAAAATGTTTTGATATTCGACCGTGTCACTGGGACGCCAGCCCACTGAGTGACTGCAGCACAGTCATGCACCTGTTGTCCTGTTGATGGACGTTTGGATTGTTTCTGGTTTCTGCCTATTGTGAATGCTCATCTAATTTTTCAAGTGTCCCTATAAAGCTTCTTTGATGCTTGGTACTCTCAGATCTGACATTTATAATTCTGTCTTTTGAGACTATCCCAAAGGGTCTATGAAATATTTAATTTTAAACAAGTAAAATATGTAACTTTACACATATTTATATAAAATATGTGATTTCAGTGGGCTTAGATTCTATGACATTAACGTGTAACAAGAAAGCAGCTAGTGAGTGATCCCAGGTGCTCCCGTATCTCAATGGGAACTTACTTTTCATTACTTATCTAAACTTAAAGAGGAGTCGATGTGTGTGCAGTAACTTGCTGCGTACGTGACACTCTCAAATCGGGGTCTCCCCATGTGGACCCTCTCAAGTCTAGTCTCTCATGGAAGTCAAGGGTATTTGATATATAGTTCAATCAAAAAGCTGCTAACCACTGCATATTTGCACTGTGTTTGAGGACTGATGTCCTCCATGCCACAGCTACATAGTGTGATCTGCTTTCCACATGCAGCAAATGCTATCAAGTTTAAATATAACTCTGGTTTAGGAAAAATGAGGATTGTCCACAGAAGGGAATCAGGGGCACTGCTTCAGACTTACAGCACCACCCATATGTACACACTTTCCCCAGATGATCACATCCAGTCTCAGTGCTTTACACGCTGTCTAGACATGGACGATGCCCTGATTTCCCCAGTCCAGAATGCTGCTAAATTCCCAGATGTCTACTTGACTACCGGACACCTCCTGGTGCATTTCTCTAACATGTAATACTGTTATTGTTACACTATTACTTGTGCCACCACCCTACATGTAACACCGTTGTTACACTATTAACCTGTATGTACCACCACCCCACATGTAATAGTTACTGTTACACTATTACCTGTGCCACCACCCTTCATGTGACACTGTTACTGTTACACTATCACTGTGCCACCGCCCTCCACCTGTTCTTCCCACAATAAAGGCGGCCACAGCACTCAGACCTAATCAAACCTACAGTTGTGCTCAGTTCTGGCTCCTTCCAAATCCTCATCACCCCCTGAATCCTGTCAGATTTACTGCCAACAGATAGCTCAAAAATCCACCCACTTCCGCATCTCCTATGCCATCCTAGCCGAAAGCAACACGGCCTCCCACCAGGACTTCTGTAACTCTTTGCTGCCTCTTGCCCATCTGTACAGGTCACCAAAAATCTGACTGACAGGTAAATCCGATCCCGTCATTCCCGCTCCATCGGGGCATGGACTAGGACTGTGACTGTGTCCCCACGGCCCAGCACAGAGCAGGCAATTTGTATTTACTAAGAATTTAAGAAGTGAATGAATGAATGTTCATACAGTTGGGAAGAGGAAAAGGAGATGGGAGACCAGAAGAGCTAAAAGGTCTTAAAACCTTAAAACTAAGCTTCACCACTATCTGACCAGCTCTCAAGCAAGTTAGTCTCTCTGATCATAATCTTGATCGTTACCTATACATGGTAAGACCACGTACCTTACAGAATTGCTATGAGGATTAAGTGATGTGAAACGGAGATCACCATTCTAAAGGCACCCAGCAGATTCCTCTGTTCCTCCCCCCCTGCGTGCCTAGCAGCCCGGCAGCGGGCACACACCAAGCAACGTGAGCACGCCAAGACGGCAGCCATCCGGGAACAGAAGCCGACAGGGGGGCCGCTGACCCCGCACTCCGCCGGCGCCTGGAAACAGACCGACCACTCCTGCGAAGGCCCCCCGGTCCGCAGCACCTGGTCATGGTGGCGCAAGCGCACCATAGCCCCCAACTGCAGCAGTCCGGAGTAAAGCCTTCTTTGTCGTTTAGGCAAGTGTCAGAATTATTTTCCTTTGATAACATTACAGCAGAAATAAAATATTCATGGGGGTTATAGAAAATAAGGTTGTGGCAATTTTTCAGAAAGCCAAGAAAAAAGAACATAGGAGAAAAAAAACTAGGAGGAAAAAAAGATATAAAAATGAGAGAAGTAAAAAGATTCAGCATCAAAACACCAGGAAAAACAGACATCTCACTCCCCTGAAAAAAACAGAAGGAAGAAAGCTTTGAAATATTCAAAGAAAACCTGCCAGAACTGAAAAGCATGATTTCCCAGAGTCTAGCCAAAATGTCCATTAAGTCCTCAACACAATAACTGGAAAAAGACATGCACAAAAAGATACCTGATCAGACTTCAGAACAGCACAAATACAGAGAAGATGCTACACGCTTCCAGAGAAAGAAGAGAAAAGAGGAAGGGAAAAACACAGTCACAGTCCAGGGGTCAGGAACCCAAACGGCTCTGGCCAGAAGGAGCAAACAGCAGAGGACTCGGAGACACTGGGAAGGGACTGGTGGGCACCGGGCCGGAGGGTGGGCAGGAGGGGACAAAGGGGCGCAGCAACTCACAGTGAGTGTGGGCTGGTCAGGGGGGTGGCGGTGCAGCACGGGGCACACAGCCAGTGACTCCGGAGCAGCGTCTTGTGCTGACCGACAGTAGCCGCACTAGCCGGGGCGAGGGGTTAATAACGTGGGGAAACGGTGAACCACTGGGTTGTATATTTGAAACCAACATCAGATGTATATCAACAGTGCTTTTAAAAAAAAGAGCAAGAAAACACGCTGGCAGCACAGAAAGCAAGGAGCTGACAAAGTGGCGCCTGTGACGTTCTGAAGGAAAAGGACACCCCTCCCAACCCCGGACTCTGCACTCAGGTGACCTCCAGCCCGAGAGCAGCGCGACCGAGCGACCCCCGGCTGCCGACCCCGGCCCTGACTCTTGTCTGGACCTCTTATTCTAACTCTAAGCTGATGATACACTTGGGACTAGAGATGCTGTGGACCTCACTTCCTCCCCCACTAAATAACTATTATTGCAAAACTCACTAGAATCTAAAACCTGCTTTTTCATGAAGGTTCATTTAACTGTTTCTGTAATCCTAAATATTTATAATATAAATTATCCTTCATTAATCATTTAAGTCTGATTTATTCATCCCACAAGAGAAGACAAGATTCTTCTTGACATGTTACTATTTGTTGCCAGAAAATCATTCAGAAAACACATGCAATCAACATTCACACTTACTGAGACTGTTTGCACACAAAGAGTACTGTACTTAAAAAGACTATAAATGGAATATTTAAAAGACAGTCGTAATTCCCAAGGCCATGGCTCTAGAAACTTCAAACACATTAAAGGCTGACCACATGTGCATCACAGGAATACAAAGGGGAAAACTACAAGAATTACTGGGGTTAGTGAAGCAAATTTAAAATCTTTGAAATTCCTCAAGTTATTCAGGAAAAGAGACAATGCTCTATAACACCCCATCACCAACTGAAAATTACCTCGTTCTTGGTACTTGACGAGTGGTGTTTTTAGAGCGAGGGCAAGGAGCGCGGGCAGGAAGCTGCATGTGAGTGGACGCACCAGGGGCCAGAGTGACGGGCACGGGCACAACCACATGCCTCCTTCTCCGCGACTCCTGAAGGTCCAACAAGGGCCACGGGCCCCGAGCGGAACAGGCAGATCCACGCACCACAACCCACAGGCCGTCACCTGCCTCACCAGGACCTTCCAAGGCTGTACTCCGCGGGCTGCGGCTGTGACACAGGACAGCGGCCTACGGTTTATTAACTAGGCTGTTAGAAAGGCAGCGCTAGCTGAAGGTAATTTAAAGTTTGGCTGAAAAAACTGGAATAAGATACCAAAAAGGAAAAAAGAGGCATTGTACAGGGTAAGCAGACACTTACATGACTGCCTTCCACAGTCATTTGTTCTGTTAGTTTCTATTTAGTCACCTGTATGTGCTGCATACTAGGAGGTGCTGGGAACGTATCAGTGAGCAAAAAGGGACATGAGCTGGCCTCATAAAGCTTTGCAATAGGAAAACAGCCATGTGGAATAGCACAGTGAGCAAAACTGGCATAAATCCCTGTCCCACAGAATCTTAAACTCTACTTGGGGTAAGAGGGTGGCACACATGTATCAAATTTGCCTACTCTTCCACCTGGCCAGATCCTCGCCTTGCTGATAAAAAGAATGTTACATGCACCTTGGCACACAAGTGTAAACTGGCAACCTCTGCCCCCTGTACCAGGGTTCCCTGAGGCTGTCAGCTTCCCTGGTACACAGGTACTGTGAGAGAGCCGGACCCCAGGCAGCTGGCAGCCAGGGCTGGTGTGCTGTGTGTGCCCAGAACAATCTTTCAATGAGCATTTCAGGTCCATAGGAACTCAAACATCCAGCACAGCTCCCTCAGAAAGCTACTTCTGCAAAGGCCTTCCTAGAAACATTCAAGTTAATCTTGTTCAGCTAGTTGTACAAAGCATGGGGATTATTTAATTGCTGTAACACTGTATTATGCATTCATTAAATATTAGTATTGAAACACATCAAATATATTGGTTTTATCAGCAATAAAAATTCATTAATGGGGAGGAGAAAATACCTACCACTAAGTTCAAGCCCTTGACAAAGAGATAAAATAAAACATCTCAAGATAACAGTTAACAATAGCTAAAGAAAACAACAGCTAAATATTGATTACCTCAATTAAATTAAAAAGTAATTTTGATATTCACTCATTTATTTTTTGAATTAACATATATTTAGTACCTACTATGTGCTAGCCACTGTTTTAAGCTTAGATACTGATGAGAAAATACACAGCTCTAAGTTCAGTCTAAGACACCAAAAACATGTCTAGGCCGGCTCGGACACTCTTCCCGGTTCCCCTCAGTAGCAGGTCCAATTAACCACCGCCATAGTCCTGGTGACTGGCCACTTTTACAAAGGTTATGTTGTACTTGCAAATACAACCTCAGAAAGCCCAATGTAACAACTGATGTTTAAAGCTAGGACCAGTACCACCTGATCTTAGAAATAGCCTCAGAACACCAAGACTAACTTCAACTTTACTGGTATAGCTAAGATTAACTTGCTAACCAAAAAGGAGAGTAAGAAAATAAAAGCAAGTATTTTATTAACAAGTATATTGTATGATTACTAAATATTAAAAATATTTTATAAGAAAATTTGAAAACTGATACTACCAAGCAAATTACTTCAAATATATAATCTGGATTATGAGAACTGGTTATGATTTTCTTACAGATCTTCAGAGAAGAAATCAAACTGTATTTCAGATTTAAAATTACTATCACAAAACAGCTCTGAATTTAGACATAATTTAAATAATACATGTGGATAATCTATATGAAAATAAACTGGCCAAAATGCACACCATTCTAGAATAAACTCTGTATTCTTGAAAGTAACTAAGCATCTCAGTTTATTTCAGAAGCTCAAATTTCTCTTACAGATCTTAAAATACCAAGACATTATAATAGTAAAATAATTTATCCAAGGTGATTTAAATTTTCCATACACTCTAACTAATCTTTTTTATTGTCCAATGATCACATCCAGAACTTACCTTGTTTTGTAACTAGTGCTAGATTTAAAAGTTACTTCTTAAAAGTTTGTTGGTCTTTCACAAAAGCAGTTTGTAAAAGAGTGAAGACTTTAATTCATTTTCTCCACCAAAGGCAATGTTGATCTCGCAATAAGTGCTTAATGAGAAGAATTATCAAATTTCAAGAAACCAAGTTGGTCTTCAAACCAAAGAAAGACCTTTTCTCCAGGAGGATCCTGACTATATAAAATGGCCCCACCTGTATGTTACTGTCATGTGAACAGACAATGGAACAGAATGGAGAGCCCAAATACAAACCCACACATACATGGTCAATTAATATACAATAAAGGAACCATGAATATACAATGGGAAAAAGACAGCCTCTTCACCAACTGGTGTTGGGAAAACTGGACAGCTACATATAAGAGAATGAAACTGGATTACTGTCTAACTCTATACACAAAAGTAAACTCAAAATGGATTAAAGACATAAATGTAAAACATGAAACCATAAAACTTAGAAGAAAACACAGGCAAAAATCTCTTGAACATCAACATGAGCAATTTTTTCCTGGACACATCTCCTCAGGCAAGGGAAACAAAATAAAAAATGCAACAAGTGAGACTACATCAAACTGAAAATCTTCTGTACAGCAAAGGACACCATTGGCAGAACAAAAAGGCATCCTACACTATGGAAGAATATATTTGTAAATGACTTACCTGATAAAGAGTTAACATCCAAAATATATAAAGAACTTGTATACCTCAAAACGGAAAAAACAAATAACCTGATTAAAAAATGGGTAGAGGACCTGAGCAGACATATCTCCAAAGAAGAAATACAAATGGCCAACAGGCACATCAAAAAATGCTCCACATCGCTAATCATCAAGGAAATGCAAATCAAAACCACACTGAGATATCTATCACCTCACACCAGTTAAAATGGCCACCATCCAAAAGACAAGAAGTAACAAGTGTTGGCAAGGATGTGGAGAAAAGGGAACCCTCCTACACTGTTGGCGGTGCAGCCACTGTGGAAAGCAGTATGGAGGTTCCTCAAAAAACTAAAAATAGAAATACCATACACACAGTAATTCGACTCCTAGGAATTTACCCAAAGAAAACAGAATCCCTGATTCAAAGAGATATATGCCCCCCTATGTTTATTGCGACATTTTTTACAATAGCCAAGATATGGAGGCAACCTAAGTGTCCATCAATACACGTATGGATAAAGAAGAGGTGGTACATATATACAATAGAATATTATTCAGCCATAAAAAAAGAAATTTGCAACATGAATGGATCTAGAGGGTATTATGTTAAGCAAAATAAGCCAGGCAGAAAAAGACAAATACCATATGCTATCACTTACTTATGGACTATAAAAACAAAACAAAATGAACAAAACAGCAGCAGACTCACAGACACCGAAGAGTGACTAGTGCCTGCCAAGGGGGAGGGGTTGGGGAGGTGGCCTCAAACCTCCCATCCCAGACATGAAGCTTTGTCTCCTCCGGTTTCTCGTCTGCACCGGTAGTTTACATGAGCCACTAGATCTGGAAAAAGACCAAGGTGTGTAACGCCACATTGTCCTTATTTTTTAATGGCATAAGAAATAAACGTAAGTTTAAAAGATACATAAAGGCTTTATGAAAACCCTCTCATTACTTCTTTCATGAACATTAAAGTGTTTATTATTTCTTACTTGTAAAGTATTAACTTGGACTTGGACTTAAGCTCTTTAATGGGTATATTATTAGAAAGTACAAACTAGCCCATGGCTGCGTGGTCTGTGCTGAAAGGTAAACACGATGACAGGCGGGATTTATACCGTCTTCCTGTTGATGCTACATTCAAATGACTAACCGGGAGAGAATCAAAAGGCCTAGAACTTTCATTGGAATCTTTCATTTTATTGGCTTAGTCACAAAATATCTTTATGCAGTTTCTTTCCTGACATATCAGTAACAATATGAAATAAGAATGTTTGATACTCTACAAAAGGAGAAATGAAGTCTTTGAATATTTTCAAATTTAATTTAATTACTTCCAACCCTACTCCACAACATACTTGGATAATATCTATCACACTATGTGTAAAAATCCAAATTTTCTCACTTGTTAAAAATAATCAAATACTCCTCAGGTTCCCACCACACTTCCTTACCAACCTGCACCTGTGCCCGTACCTCCCGTACCCCTTCCGCTGCCCGCCAGACCCCGCCAGACCCCACCCTCTCCGGCCGTGCAAAGACTCCGATCACCCCCCTCGTCCCTGCCGGGCCGGCCACCCCCGTCCGAGCTCCCCTATTTCCTCCCTTCTCACCCTCTCCGGACCCCGCTCCTGGTGGACTTCCGCCCCAGCCTGCAGACCACCGAGGCCCCTGCCCGCTCACCCGTCTGCCTCCCGTGCGCAGCCTCCCCGAGGCCGCGGCCGCCTCATGGTGCCCCCCTCTCCGGGTTCCTGCCTGTAGAGCCTCAACGGCTTTTTTGGTCTCCTTTGCCTGAATCCTCATCTTTTCAACATGAGAAATTCTGAGGACCAAGTCTTCTCTACCTACTCGCACCTCCTTGCTCACCTCACCTGCTCTGAGGCTTTACACACGGGCCCCATGCTAACAGTGCCCCCACTTCTACCTCCAGCTGCCTCCTCTCCTGACCCCAGGTGAGTGGAGCTCAGGGCGCCCTCAGCGTCACCTCCTCGGGGACCCGTCGCCGCCTCAAACCCCACACACCCTACGAGGGCACCCTGTCTCCCCTTTCAGCCCTAGGCTCTCATCGGATGCCGTCACCCTTTCCCCTGCACACGCCGGAACCTTCCAAGTCGTCCCCAGTGCCCCTCCTACTCTCCCGTTTCTCAGCCAACCTTTCTTCGGCCAATCCCGCTGGCTCTACATTCAGATGATATCCACGCTCTGACCATGTCTCACCAGTGCAGCCAGTCCCACCTTGCCTCTCACCAGGACGTCTGGTACCTTCAAACTTCTTTCCTTGCCTGTGGAGTCGGTCCTCAGTGCGGCTGTCAATCAGATCCTTTGATGACCAAGTCCTCATGTATTTCTGCTCCACACTCTCCAAGTGCCTCTCCATCTCACTCACATAAAAGCCTACCTCTTACAGTGGCCCACAAGGCTCTCTACAAATTGTCCGCCTTGCCCAAAACCTGACGTTGTCCCCACCTCTTCTCCCTCTCACTGTACTTGATGCATGACGCTCTCCCTGCAGTTCCCTGAACACACCGGGCATGCATGCATTTCAGGACGCTGGCATTTACTGATTCGATCCCTCTGCCTGAAAGACACATATGCTTTGCTCCCTATCTTCTTCAGGTCTTTGCTCTACAGTCACCTCAGGGAGGCTTCCTTGACCTTATTTAAAATAGCAGCTCCACCCAAAGCCGGAACACCCCAACACTCTGTCCTACTTTGTTTTTCCTATAGTACTTAATTAACATCTGACACATATATCTTACTTATTTAGGATATAAGCTTCTTCAGTCCAGGGGCTTTGTTTTACTCACTGACATGAATCTAGAAACCCAGTCACGAGTCTTAAAAAAAAAAAAAAGGCAAGTGAAATAGAATCAACAAATCTTTTTCACAAAATGAGTCTTCAGGCAAGTGTCCTGGGATTAATAAATGGGTAGAGCCTTACAGTCAACCTATTACTGTTTAATAATATTGTATGATAATATTTTCCAACCTCTGTAGGTAACAGTAATTTCACTAGCTTGGAAGGGCAAACCAAAAACTACTTATTTTCAGGAACAATTTTTCTTTCTCAATTACCAGCCACCGGCAAAGGAGGTACCACCAGAACACTAAAATGTTACGTCTCTGATAAGCCCATTTCAAAACAGCTGCCAGAACAAACACTGAGTGATTTGCTTGATTTCAGTTCTTCTCACTTTCACAACTGGGGGAACTGTGACTATAAGTATAAGAACTATTCAAAGCAGCAACAGAATGAGACCCTATAAATATTTTTAAAGTGTCTTCCTATAGAGTGTAATCTCTTCAGTACATAAGTCACAAATTTCTAGGGTAACACACATTTGGGAGAGTGGAATCTAAAGGAGATTCTGAATCCTGAAGTAGCATGATCACAAAGTCATTCTGCAAACATTTACTGAATTCCTATTATATGCCAGACACAGCACCAGAAAAAAAAAATCAGCATTTTTCACCCCACACAAAAAAGGCACATTTTTTTTCTTAAAAAACAGACAGAAACACATATAGAATAAGATCCTAAAGTTTCCTAAAATTACAACATTATCTCCCATTACCATTAAAAAAAAAAAACTAACTACTTTGGGGGGTGCTAAGTGCTCGGCTAAAGTGCTGAGTTCCCAGGTGTCCAGAAGTCTCAGGAAGCCAGTGCCCCGCCCCGCCCCGCCCCTAAGCACTGTGGAGTGAGTAGAGTTAGTCTGCGACATCTTTCCGTTTCTCATCCCTTCCCGTCTGAGAACACTACTCAGGCCGGACAGCAGGCAAAAACCAGGACAAGGGCTGTCCTAACTCCCAGAGATGAAGATTCAAACCTTACCTTTCAGTAAGTAAATGGGGAAAAACAAGGCAAATACTTTCTTGCCTTATAAAGATATGTGCTTTTGCTTGCCTTATGAACTTCCTGGAGCTAATACTTTTTAAAGTATTAATTTGAAAATCTCAAACACTGGTGGCATCCACTGTGTTCACATTGCTTTTTCCTGATCTGTCATCCTTGTCTCTCTCTCCCCTATACGCACTGTTTTTCCCCAACCAAGGTGCTCCACGCAAGTAAGGGACCAAAGTAAAATACTCTTTTCTGGGAGCATCAAAACGAGATCACTGTGATTCCCTGACTGAAGTCATCCCAGGGGGACTTATTTAGGCTTCAGCGAGGGACCAGTTTAAGCTGATCATGAAGGTCCAAGGATTTAAACAAATAGAGAATTAGGGGCCGGAGAGAGTGGGGGCAGTTATTCTAGCAAATGAAATAGCAAAAGCACAGATTCAAAACTGTGAAACTGGAGGGTATATTCAGAAGGAGGAGAAGTACAAAGAAGTCTGATGGAAGACAAAGGCTGAAAGGCGGACCCCTGACAAAGTGCAAAGAGCCTTAGCTCCAGTTCTCTGTTCCCCAGGCGGTGGTGCCGTCTAACTGATGCTCACATCAGAAAGGTCACTGTGTTCTGTTAGACGAGACTGTCAGAATCCAATAGGGTGAGGAAAAAATATCAAAAATAGGACAGGATCAAAGAGAAGGACTAAATGGGACAAACACACAACGGCAGCAGGTGACAGTGAGTACCCGAGCCGAACACCTGAACAGGCCTCGTAACTAACTGGGTGTTTCAGACAAAATTAAAAGAAAAATTAATATTACATGAGAAATTTAATCCCTTATTACAAAGACTGTTCACTGGCCATTAGTCTTGTAAGACGTTGTCTCCTAACTCCCCTAAATAGCAAATTCACTATAGCCATCATCTTAGAAAGCTACTAGGTGTTTTCTGACTGTTGGGCTATAAATATCCAAATCAGATGTATTTATTGCTTTCTATCCATTGTACACAAACACATTGGATAAATAAAATTACTGAGTTGGAGTAACATAATAGATTCTCAAAACATGGATAAAAATACAGTTTTGCCAAACAGTTGGCAAGATTTAGGTGAGAGATTGTTTTAAGGTACATTTTGATAAAAAGTAGATTCATAAGTAGCCAAGTAAATCAAATGGGGATTTCTCTGAGTGCAGAAATCCGCCTGGACTCTTGATTTCTTAGAGTAAGGCTTCAGACCAGCACAATTTATGGATTACTATGATCCTTTATAAAAAGTGTTTTATGAAACCACAGCTTTTGTCAGGGCCTTTAAAAATTAATCAAATAGTTCTCACACACAATTGCTCTACAGTATAACACAGTGATGTCTTACGCTTTACACATCTTCCCAGCTCAGAAAGCAGGACAACATTCCAAAGGAATGCTATTTACAAGGGCTTCAGTTTCCCCAAAGAGAGTTACAAGCAAGCAAACTGTTGTGTTTTGTTCTTGAAGTTGCTCTCACCGTGAACAAGCTCTCCTCTGCCCCCCAGGCCCTCTGCCTTCCCGCCTAACCACCAACACAGCTGTGAGAGGGTCTGTTTTAAAAGCTGCTGCTTTCTGCCAACCAAAAACTCCAATCTTGAGATTTTACAGCATCAACTTTGTAAAGTCTCTAGTTATTAAGGTCAAGTGAGTCCAAAAACTTTAAGTCAGAGTAGTTCAAGTACTCAGTTACTACTTTTATAATCTCATTCATTTTCTGGACTTAATTACACAGCAATTATTCAATAATTAAAATTCAACTCAGCCACCAGTTCATCTCAGCTCACAAGATTCACCACCCTAGAACAGAATCAATTAGAACTACTGAGTACTTTTCATGAAGGAAAATTTCTTCCCATTCATGGTTTCAGTCTGCTTTTTTCCTTCATCTTAGCAGTTCACACTGAAGCAAAATTTAGCACAATCTTCCCATAAGTCCTATTCAATACTTATAGTACTTCATGAAGATTAACTTTAAAATTTATTATAAAGAGCAGGCATTTTTAAAAAGCCAAATACACAGCTTAAACAGTTTTCCGTGGCCAACAGGGCCCTCCCCTCCGCCCGCTCCCTCCCCCCCCCCCCCCACGTGCCCGGTCGCCGCCCAGAGCCACTGCCCAGCTGTCATCCTGGACCTCCCTTCACGCCCAGAAAGGTCTTTATTCCACCTTCATATGTAAATGATAGACTGAACACACACCCAGATGAATACCAGGTTGGGAGTCAGTTCTCCTCAGGATTTTAAAGGTTTAACCAGTATTTCTAGCATCCAGAACTGCTGCGTCTTTCAGTTTCCTGATCATTTTATACTCCTCTGTGTTTCTCCTTCCCAGTGGAAGTCTAAAGGATCCTTCCTTAATGGGGGCCCCGAACTTCGTGATGCATGACTGAGTCTGCACCGCGCTGTGCCACACAATGTGAAGACGCATGCAGTCTGCACACACAAGTCATACAAAGCTAAGGAAGGTTCTGATATTGTTTCTACTATTTCTTTTAAAACGTCTTCTGCTCGCCACTGCACAGCTCACAAAGGGCCAGCTGGGGCGAGCTGCCCTCCAGGCGGACTGAGACAGACTGCTGCTGGCGGAAAGACAGAAGGGCGGCCCTGCCCATACCGACAACAGCAACTGGGGCTCCACCACAATGGGCAGCCAGGCACTGGAGAGGACAGAGTCTTGAGCTTCTGGGCACCACAGGCTTTTTCATAAGGCCTTACTCTCTAAACCAGGAAACAAACATATTCATCTAACGCAAAGGAAGAGACAAAGAAACCCCAACAAAATGAGGAGGCAGAGGAATATGTTCCAGACAAGAGTACAGGATAAGACACCAGAAAGAGGGCTAAATGAAACGGAGACCACCAATCTTCTTGAAAAAGATTTCAAAACAACAGTCATAAATATGCTCACTGACCTGTGGAAAAGTATTGATGATCTCAGGGAGGTCTTCAACAAAGAGACAGAAGAGTAGAAAAAGAGCCACTCAGAGCTGAAGAATACAGTAACTGAAATGAACTGTACAGTGAAGGGAATGAATAATAGATTGCTGCAATTAGAGGAGATAATCAAGGAGATGGAAATTAGAGAACAGGAACACAATGAAGCTGAGGAACAGAGAGAAAAAAGAATTTCTAGAAAAGAAAGGATGCTAAGAGAGCTGTGTGACAACTCCAAATAAAACAGTATTCCCATAATAGGAGTCCCAGATGGAGAAGAGAGACAAAGGAGTAGAAAGTCTCTTTGAAGAAATCATTGCTGAAAACTTCCCTATCTGGGGAAGGAAATAGACACCTGGGTCCTGGAAGCACAAAGAGCCCCTAACAAAAGGAACCCCAGGAAGACAACCCCAAGACATATAATAGTTAAAATGGCAAAGATTAAGGATAAAGAGAAAGTAAAGAAAGCAGCTAAAAAGACATAAAAAATTTCTTAAAAAGGAAACCCCACCAGGTTATCAGCAGACTTTTCAGCAGAAACTTTACAAACAAGAATGGAGTGACATGATATATTTAATGTGCTGAAACAGAAGGACCTCCAACCAATAATCCTCTATGCAGCAAGGTTATCATTCCAGATTGAAGGAGAAGTTAAAGGTTTCCCAGATAAACGAAGGCTGAAGGAATTTCTAACCACTAAACAGGCCTTCCAGGATATGTTAAAGGGACTTCTGTAGATGGAAATGTTCTTAAGCCTAAAGTTTTCACCATTGAAAATAAACCCACAGTAAAGGTAGTAGAACAAATACTTACCAAGCATGTATGAAGTTAAAAAAAAAAAACAGTAAAACCAACTACACACAAAATCAGTCAGGGGATATACAAAAAGTACAGATTATGACATCTAATACATAAAGTAAGGAGGAGGAAGAGAAGATAAGTAGTTTTAGATTGTGTTTGAAACGAGCAATTCATCAACTAATAGGAAGCTATCCTTGAACCTTTGCTAACCACAAACTAAAGCCTGTAATAGATACACAAAAGATTTAAAACAAAACAAAACAAAAACACTGCACTAAAGATAACCATCAAGCAACAACAGCATAAGAGAAGAAGAAAAGAACTACAAAAACATCCATAAAACAATGAATAAGGTGGCAATAAGTTCATATCTATCAATAATCACCTTAAATGGAAATGGGCTGAATGCACCAATCAAAAGACACAGGGTAGCAGAATGGATAAAGAAACAAGACCATCTATATGCTGCCTACTCATATCAGACTCATATCAGACCTAAAGACATACATAGACTGAAAGTGAGATGGAATAATAGGGAGAAAAAAGCACAAGTAGCATTACTTACGTCAGATAAAATAGACTTCAAAACAAAGTAACGAGACAAAGAAGGACATTACATAATGATAAAGGGATGAGTTCAACAAGGGGACATAACAACTTTAAGTATCTATTCACCCAACATAGGATCACTTAAATATATAAAATACTAATGGACCTAAAGGGGAAAACAGACAGCAACATAATCATATTAGGGGACCTTAACATATCCCTTACATCAATGGACAGAGCAACCTAGGCAGAAAATAAATAAGTAAACAGAGGCACTGAACAATACATTAGATCAGATGCACTTAACACATATCTATAGAACACTCTACCCAAAAGCAGCAGGATACACATTTTTCTCAAGTGCACATGGAGGTTCTCCAGAGTAGATCACATACCAGTCCACAAAAAGAGCCTCAATAAATTTAAAAAGATTGAAACTGTATCAGGCAACTTCTCAGACCACAGTAGTATGAAACTAGAAATAAATTACACAAAGAAAACAAAAAAAGAACACACGAAAACATGGAGGCTATATATCATGCTTCTAAATAATCAATGGATCAATGAACAAATCAAAGTAGAAATCAAGCAATACATAGAGACAAATGAAAACAAAAAAAATACAACAGCCAAAATTTGTAGGCTGCTTCAAAAGCGGTTCTAAGAGGGAAGTACACAGCAATACAGACTTACCTCAAGAAACAAGTACAATCCCAAATAAAATCTAAACTCACATTAAAGAAACTAGAAAAAGAACAAATGTAACCCAAAGTTAGTAGAAGGAGAGACATAATAAAGATCAGAGCAGAAATAAATAAAATAGAGAAAAATAAAACAACAGAAAAAAATCAATGAAACCAATAGCAGGTTCTTTGAGAAGATAAACAAAATAGACGAACCCCTAGCCATACTTATCAAGAAGAGAGAACACAAAATCAGAAATGAAAAAGGAATAGTCACAACTGATAACACAAAAATACAAAGATTAGAAAATTCTATGAAAAACTGTATGCCAATAAATTGGACAACCTAGAAAAATAGACAAATTCCTCGAAAAATACACCTTTCAAGACTGACCCATGAAGAAACAGAAAATCTGAACAGACCAATTACCACCAATGGAATTGAGCTGGTAATCAAAAAACTCCCAACAATCAAAATGCAGTACCAGATGGCTTCACAGCTGAATTCTACTAAACATTTAAAGAAGAGCTAATACCCATCCTTCTCAAAGTATTCCAAAAAGTAGAATCTCATTCTCTGAGGCCAATGTCATTCTAATACCAAAACCAAAGATGCTACATAAAAAGAAAATAATAAACCAATATCTCTGATGTACATAGATGCAAAAATCCTCAACAAAATATTATCAACCCAAATTCAGAAATACATCAAAAGAATCATCTATTACAATCAAATGGGATTTATTCCAGGGATGCAAGGATGGTACAATATTTGTAAATCAATTAATGTGATACACATTAACAAAAAAAAAAGGATAAAAACCATATGATCATCTCAATCAATGCTGAAAAGCATCTGACAAAATTCAACATCCATTCATGATAAAAACTCTCAACAAAATGGATATAAAGCAAATGTACCTTCGTATAACAAAAGTCATATATGACAAACCCACAGTTAACATAATACTCCATGGTGAAAAGCTGAAAGCTTTCCTCTAGGATCAGGAAGAAGACAAAGATATCTATGCTCACCACTTTAATTCAGTACAGAACTGGAGGTCCTAGATACAGCAACCAGACAAGAAAAAGAGATGGAAGGCATCCACATGGCAAGGAAGAAGTAAAACTGTTACTATTTGCAGATGACATGACACTATACATGAAAACCCTAAAGACTCCACCAAAAACTACTGTAACAAATAACTGGATTCAGCAAAGTTGCAGGATACAAAACTAATGCACAGAAATCTGTTGCATTTCTATACACTAACAACAAATTAGCAGAAAGACAAATCAGGAAAACAATTTCATTTTCAAATGCATCAAAGAGAAGAAAATACCTAAGAATAAATCCAACCAAGGAGGTGAAAGACCTATGCCCTGAAAACAACAAGACATTCATGAGAGAAATTACAGAAGCCACAAATAATGGAAATCTATCCCCAGCTCCTGGACTAGAAGAATATTGTCAAAATGGCCATTCTACCCTAAGAATTTATAGATTCAATGCAATCTCCATCAAAATAACAGCATCATTTTTCAATGAACTAGAACAAATGGTTCTAAAATCCATATGGAACCACAAAAGACCCCGAATAGCCAAAGCCATACTGAGAAAGAAGAACAAAGCTAAGGGTATTATGCTCCTTGAATTCAAACTACACTACACAAAGCTACAGCAATCAAAACAGTGTGGTCCTGGCACAAGAACAGACCCATAGATCAGTGGAACAGAATGGAGACCCCAGATATAAACTCATGCATATACGGTCAATTAATATATAATGAAGGAGCCATGAACATACAATGGCGGGGGGAAGGGAGTCTCTTCAATAACTGGTGTTGGGAAAACTGGACAAGCTTCATGCAAGAGAATGAAACTGGATTCCAGCCTAACACTATACACAAAAGTAAACTCAAAATGGATCAAAGATCTGAATGTAAGACATAAAACCATAAAACTCTTAGAAGAAAACAGGAAAAAAATCTCTTGAACATAAGAGCAATATTTTTGTAGATGCATCTCCTCGGGCAAGGGAAACAAAACGAAAAATGAGTAAGTGGGATTACATCAAACTAAAAAGCTGTATAGCAAAGGACACAATCAGCAGAACAAAAAGGCAACCTACAGTATGGGAGAATATATTTGTAAACAATTCATCTGATGACAGGTGTGGGGTAAATTGAAGAGTTTCCAGAATATCCCACCTAGCCTTAGTTCATTTACATATCAATAGGGAAGGCCTAGTGTTTAACACTGCAAGGCCTCCTGTTGATCTGGGCAAGGTGTGGAGAGGTAGAGGCCCATTCTCTCCTCCCCTCCATTCCTGGTATGTTATTGGTCTGGAACCTGCCAGTCAGCAAGGACCCACCAATAGATTTCCTCCTGGAAGGGGTGGGCAGAAAGTAGAGAGTACACTGCAAGGGCATAGTGCAAGCAGAGGCTGGAAGAACAGATGATGCCAGGCTTACCTAGCAAATTCAAGCAAGCTGTGAGCAATAAAAAAAAATGGTTTCTCCTAACCTATCCTTTCCCTTGACTTATTTCAGTTTCACCAGTTTCATAGGGCCCAGAACACCCTCCCCTCCCCCAAGAGCAACAAAGGGTTAACATCCAAAATATATAGAGCTCATATGCTTCAACACCCAAATAACAAAAAACCTGATTAAAAAAATGGGTGGAGAACCTGAGCAGACATCTATCCAAAGAAGAAATATAAATGACCAACAGGCACATCAAAAGATGCTCCATGTGACTAATCATCAGGGAAATGCAAATCAAAACCATAATGATATATTACCTCATAGCAGTTAGAATGGCCACTATCCAAAAGACAAGAAATAACAAGTGTTGGCGAGGACGTGAAGAAAAGGGAATCTTCTACACTGTTGGTAGGAATGTAAATTGGTGCAGCCACTGTGGAGAGCAGTATGGAGATTCCTCAAAAAACTAAAAATAGAAATACCGTATGAACCAGCAATTCCACACATCTAGGACTTTACCCAAAGAAAACAAAATCCCTGATTCAAAAAGATATATGCACCTCTATGTTTATCACTGTATTATTTACATAGCCAAGATATGGAGGCAACCTAAATATCCATTAATAGATGAATGGATAAAGCGGTGGTACACATATACAATGGAATATTATTCAGCCATAAAAAAAAGAAATCCTGCCATTTGCAACAACATGGATGAACCTAGAGGGTATTATGCTAAGTGAAATAAGCCAGTGGAGAAGACAAATGCCATATGATTTCACAAACAATTTATTGTAATAGCCAATGTTAAAGATGTTATAATGGAAATTACATCTTTAAGCACTGTGAAAATTGTAAACTGGTACGTTTTGAAAAGCAACATACTGTATGTATATATCAAGAGTCTCAAAACCATTTATACTTTTTTTGATCTAGTACTGTTATTTTCTTGGCATGCTCTATACTTAAGAAAATAATCAGAACCTATAAACATATTGTCTTAAGTGGTACTTAAAAAAAGAGGAAGAAGGAAAAAAAGAGAAGAAAAACAACAAAAGAGAGGAAAAAACTCAGAAGTAAGCTAAATGTTTAATAATAAAAGGCAATTAAGTAAATCATAGTGCTGTGTAATTTGCATGAGTGGTTATTCAATAAGCACTGCTGTGAGATGCCAGGACGTGGGGTGATCATAAGGGGGTAACACCTACCTAAAACTGTTCTTATGAGGATTAAATAAAATACCATATATCTCAACAATTCTAATACGCATTTCCATGTGCTAACATGTTTAAGACTAAGATGCATTTAGCAATCAAGGGTGTGCATCACTTCACTAGCAGCATTTTATTCTTTTCAATAGTGCATAAAATGACTGTGCACCTTAAAATTCATGGTATTAGAAGACAGTTTAGATTCAGTGAAACCCAGCAATTGATTGAAGAGCCCGGCACAAATCTGAACGGCATAATGTACTTCGAGATTGGTGACCTGAAGCTAGTCACGTAGGCAGTGAGCCTGCACCTCCCCTCGGTTCATCGCTGTACCTCCTTGTAACACAGAGTGACTCTGTTTTTAGCTAATGTGTACACTGCATATGAAGACATATCACATTGCCTGAATCTTTTCCTTTGTTTATAACATGGCAAATGCTAATTTCTTCAGGAACTGCTTGCCCCCACCTCCTTCCTCAGGCCCACTCCCAGTGCCCCAAGCACCCCAGGCGGACCCCTTGTCTGCACCTTTGCTCAATTAGCTTCTTCTGACAAAACCATTCCAGAACCAAGTTCGGCGTCACCTTTCCAAGGACCCTCCTGCCTCAGTCTCTTCCCACCACTCTTCCATCTCCATCCCCACTTTACCCCACCCGTGCTCCTCCACAGGAGTGGGACAGAAGGTCTCGACTGGTACTCACATTCCTCCCAAGAGCTGCAGTGTCCTGAGGACGGGGGTCACTCCGCTTCACGGGTGGCCAGGAACTGAGGAGAGGCAATGGAATCGACTAAAATGAGAGAACTTTCTGGGAAAACAGAACTATCCTAAATTTCAAACTGTACTCCGGAAAAAGAGAATTTTATTGCATGTAAACTACACCTCTATATACTTGATTTCAAAAAAAATCAGTCATTAGAATTCACATTAACAGTACAAAATTTTTTTAAAATGCAACAGCCAACTGTGATTTTTTTTTTTTTAAAAGACCCTCAGAAAACTAGGAAGAAAAGGTAAATTCCTTAACTTGATCTCAACATGTGGGAAAAGTCATACTTATCAGTAAAGCACAGACAGCTCCTCCTTTAAAAACTGAACCTGTAAGGATGCCTGGCACCCTACTCATAATCAACATCTTACTTGTGCTCTTAGTAGGTACAGTAAGGCAAGAAAAAGCAGCAAAAGATTTGAGGTTTGAGAAAGAAGCAATAAAACATCTTACTTGAAGACCTGATCTCATACACAGAAAGTGTTTTTTTAAACTTACAAATTATAGTAACAATAAGTACATTTGTAGAATATAAAATTAATGTACAGAAATGAGTTAATTTCTATATACCAACAGTAGTTAAAAAATTAAAAATTTTCGAAGCTATCACTTAGTGTCAAACAATATCTACCTATCAAATAGGAATAAATGAAATTTAAAACCATATGCAT
Organism: Manis pentadactyla; assembly: GCF_030020395.1. Classification (NCBI taxonomy): domain Eukaryota; kingdom Metazoa; phylum Chordata; class Mammalia; order Pholidota; family Manidae; genus Manis; species Manis pentadactyla. The sequence continues at coordinate 5,763,672 of NC_080034.1, forward strand.
CCCCCTCAAAGATCCTTCATTACAAAGCAGAAAATAGTCCCTGTACATGCGTCAGACACCACCCAAACCAAACGAGCCACATTCTGCTTTGCACACATACCATTCCTGTGGGTACTTCTGCCAAAAACATATAACCTAATTCTCCTCAGAAGGAAATACCAGGCAAACCCAAATTGAAAGGCTTTATACAAAATAACTAGCTGGGATTATTCAAAAATGTCAAGGTCATGAAATACAAAGGAAGATGAGGAACTGTTCCAGATGACAGGAGACTAAAGCACATGACCACTGAATACAACACAGGATCTGGAATTCAGTTCTGCTGGGAATGACATACTTGGGACAAATTCACGAACTCTGAGTATGGTCTGAAGATTTTAAATAACATATTGGCAACTGTTACTCGTGATCATGTGGGATAATTATTTCATCAGAGAAATACAAACTGAATTGTTCAGGGCTGAAAGCAGGTTTAAGTCTGCAACCTACCCTCAAAAAATACTAAGTGCAAGGTATATGTGCGTGTGTGCAAGTGCATATACAGAGAGAAGGATATAAATGTGGTGAGGTGTTCATTTAAGGGTTCCAGCTGAAGGGTCTCTGGGTGTTTGTAAAGTACTGTTTCTGCAACTTTTCTGAAAGGGAAACTAGAGCAAAGGAAAAGCTAAAAAGAGAAAATATGTCAACCTACAACTTTAGAAAACTATACATTAAGATAAATCAACAAAGACCTGAATAAATTAAACAATACTTTATAATCCCAGATGAGAAGATGCAATACTGTAGATGTCAATTCTCTCCAAAGTGATCTCTAGGTTCAATGCAATCCCAATTAAAATTCTAACAGACTTTTTTTTAGTACTCTACAACCTGATTCTACAACTTACACAGAAATCTAAGGGCCAAGAAAGGCCAAGACATTACTCAAGAACTAGATGGGAAGGTAAGATTTATTATAAGCTATAGTAAAACAGTAATGGCATATAACGGGGTAATGGTGCAGGAGTAGATCAAACAGACCAATGAAATACAATAAAGATTCACACATGTATAAGTATACATTAATATTTTATTTACAACAGAAGCAGCAATACAGAATAAAATGGTAGTGCAAGGGAAAGATGAGCTTTTCAATAAATGCAACCAGGAAAACTGGATATACTTGAGACTTAACTCACATCATACACAAAAATTATTCACACATGGGTTATAGATCCACATGAGAAAAGCAAACAATGCAGCTTCTAGAAGTTCATTCAGGAGATGAGTTTCATGACCTCAGAACAGGGGAGAACTTAAAACGGGGAAAAAATTAACCACAAAGGAAAATAGGCATAAATCTGACAAACTTTAAGAATTTGTATTCTTTCTTACTACATTACACTCCTTTCTCCCAAAGAAGGCATTCAGCAGAACTGTCAGTTTTTCCTATTCATATGTTGGTATGACTTTCATCTTCAATGTGAGAAGCATTGTTCCTCTGGGCTTCCAGCCATTAATTTGCTGGGAAAGATCACATATGAACCAAGGTAGCTCCCAACTTCCACGGAACTCATTCCTCTGCCTCCCCAGCAGCAGAAAGGACGGTCCACCACGCTCTCTCGCCCTCCCCCGATCTGTAATAGCCTGGCATATAGCTGGCACTCAACGAGACAGGTATTGGGTAGATGACTACATAAATGAAAATTTAACTTACTTGAGAAAAACGTTATGCATATGACAAATTCACATTTGAAGGACTAAATACTAATACTTAATGAGTTACAACATGACTCCAGACATCACTACATGTCCACACCCCTCTACCAGTTGCAAGGATCAACAAATCAAACAACAAATGGCTTTCAGTTTTTCTACAAAGGCTCATAACAACAACGCCACGCCTCCACCTCGCAGGCTGGCCCTTGATTCCTCCACTCCATCCCCTTCTTTTTCTTTGCCTCTTTAAACTGGAAACTCCCCTTCAGCTGGGCTGTCAGACTGCCCCATAGCTACGCTCTGCCGGTTTTCTCCTGCCTGACTTTTACACTCCTATTCGGGCTCTCAACCTCACCTCCATTCCCTGTACCTTAAGTTAGTTATTTCAATTTCCCTCCCAACCCCCAGCCCTCAAAGTCACCCCATTCACGATCTTCTAATGCACTCATGTAAGCGTGTGTCCACCACGGTCCTGCCGAAGGTAGACTCGTCAACAGGAACTCTGCTCCGCCTTCGCCCCTCCGCCCCCACAGCACAGCAGCCATCTGACTCCTCCGTAAACACAGCCGCCTTTTTTGCTCTCCTTCACTTCGAAGAGTCACTGATACAAGAAAAGTTCACGTAACTGTGCTTCCATCTAGATGATAAATTTCCAACTCTTTCAAAACCGCTAGCAAACACTAAATGATAATAAACATGACCAGAGATTGGTAGATCCTAGACATTAGTAGAGGAGCTTTGCTGATATTGTCAAAATAATTGATTTTACCGACCTCTTGACTGCCCAAGGCCTTATTTATTTCTGGGATGTGGCAGTACTACTGAGGCAAGGAGAATATTTAAAATGGCAGTAACACATGAGACATCAAATGCCGTCTCAAGGGTGGAAACTACCCCCTCTGTAAAGTACTTCATTATTAAAACTCAGAGCTCCACCCCGTGAGCTGTCACCAAACTACAGGAAGACACAAAGGGAGGAACACAGAAACCCGGCTAACAAGGCTGTTTCAGTGTCCTGATTTCACAGGCGGGGTTACCGGTTCAGTGAACCCAATCATACATACTCCACGCAGTAATTCTCATTCAAAATCAAAACAAGACCTTAAGCCAGCAGGTGTTTCCCAAAGGACACAGAAAGGAAGGCTCTGGGAGAAAACCAGAGGCATTTTGGGGAAAGAGACTTTTACCTACCTGATAATATCAAAGACAATTGCATGTCCTTTTGTGAAAAGCTAAATCTGCAGCAAGTAGATTTCAGAGAGGTTCACAAAGACGGGCAGAATCCTTGGTCAGACAAACAGGGGTCTGTTCTGGGCCTAAGAGACGGTGGGCACAGAAATAACCACTGTGGAGCAAGGCAGCACGGGCGGATGGAAAACAGGCTGGAAAGGGAAACAGGGAGGAGCAGAAGGGACGTGGGTCTAGGGACAGGACATCAACGCAAGGATGAAAAGTGTAACGGCCAGAGCGAGAGGCCGGCTGAGAAACGGCAGCTCTCTTAGCACAGTGATCAACGGAGCCGCAGGCAAAGGGGGCGGGAGGACATGCGTGAGAATCGTGGCGAGTGACCAGGTCACGCCTTTTTCTTTCTAACCAGCTACAGAGAAGAGATTCTTAAAAAACAAGATTCTCTGAAAGCAGCAGCAATAAGATACCATCACCTGAATACAAAGTCAAAGGAGGGGCAGAAACCAAGATAAATACACACAGAAAGCAATTTTAAATTGAGATGAAGTAAGGTAATTAATGAATATTAACGGCATTTCAACTATCACTGATTTCCAACAAGCCACCCAGCACAAATTCTGATTCCCGATGCAACGGGCGCATGTTTATGGGAGCCCCCCAGCGGTGAGCGCCCCCACCCCAGCCTGCACCCGCCCCCTCCCACTCACATCGGTGGTGAGGCTGCTCAGAACCACTGATCCCTCTGCACGGGAGCACGGCGCCCCTCACCCGGGCTCCTCGCGTCCTTAGAGGGTCAGGTGACACCTCATGCCTCCCATCTCCAAGGGACACTGGAGGGAACAGCAATCCTGGCACCCTGGAAGCTGGGTTGTCACCCGGCACAGATCAGCGCAGCAGCCCCATCGCAGATGACGGCCGCAGGCAGCTCCCCTTCTCCCTGGGCTGGATGCCTCCTTCCCCTAAGCTTAGCATGTATTCTAGGCCCAAGCACACTGAAGAGTCACCGTTTCACACACACAATTTGCACTCTCCTGCCAGAAAAGCCTCTCCCCTATTCTTCACATACTGCATTTCTACTCACTCAAAGTTTAAACTAATCTTTCCCACCTGAAGTCTTCCACAAAGCCCTTCTCAGAATTGGGTGTTCCTCCCTCGGTACCTGCTTTTAACTTTCTCAAACATTAGTTTCTGTTGCTTTGTTTATTTGGTACTTTGTTGTTAGATTTTAATCTCACCTGAGAGCTTAAGTCCAAGAACCCCGTCCTACTTACCGTTACGGTACAGTACCAGCACTTGACACGTGTGGGTAAAATTATAGTATTTCCAGAATATCTCGCCTGGCTTGAATGCATCTGCACATCAACAGGCATTCCTCAGGGGTGGCGAGCTGTAGTTCATCTCCATGTGAATGGGTAATTACCTGGGCGAAGGAGGATTTATCTGAACCTGAGAGGTTAGGGGGTGGGCTTGCTTGCTTCTGCCCAAGCAGGAAAGATACGGTCCCGGACTGCAGTTTGTAAACAATAAATGGGTTTTAAACTTTATTTCTCTCTTTACTGATTTTGGTTTTAGAGGTATTTTGCTCCGGGATTTCTTTTCCCTGGAGTTACAACATGGTGTACCATATATAGGGAATTATTAAATATTTCTTGATGAACAGATGCGAAATGAATGCCCCCTTCAACCCAAATGGCTAAACAAGGCTGTATATCAGGTTAGAAAGGAAGATGTGTAGCATTATTGGTTCATCTCTACAGTATTTCAAATCCAGCACATTCCTTACCTCATTTCTATAAAGAACAAAAAAGACTTATAATGTGCTTAGGTAGAATTTTATCATCACATATTAAACAGTCTATTTTAACAACAATTTTTGCCACTACCCAAAATGTTAATGCACACAGTATCTTGTTCCTAAATGAAACAGGACACATTGCTATGAAGTATCACAAATGAAAGGCAACTTTGTGAATTATAACATTTAAATATACTGTTTTAAAATGCATGCCTTTTAAAAGCAATTTTAAATAAGAGTTTAATTAACAAAGTTAAATGGCTGTAGGAATAATGAGGGGAAGGAAGTATTACTTTGTATTCCAGTTCACTTTTAAAGCATCTTTCTCCCCACTCCAGGAAATAAGTGAAGGGAAAGATTTAATTTTTTAAAGCTATTCCTATTATCTACACTAACCCTATAAGACACCTAAATGCCATAAAACAATTAAAACACTCATTCGCTGCACAATTTTTAAGACTATAAGATACAGAAGAAAATACACTGTATCGTACGTTTGTAAGGTACTTCAGACCTTAATCGTTATAAGTAAATTACAATCAAAATGGAAATACTAAAGCATTAACAAAAGTGAAATTCATTTCAGAGAAAACTATTCATGAACTTAGCTGGGTACTTTCTGACCACTTTCTCTGTTTCAGTCTGCTTATCATGAAGGCCACTGGTGCTCCTACAATCACGTAAATAAACTGGGCACTGCAAATGCTACACTTACATGTGCTATTTGAATTCTACATAATCCATTACTTGACAATTTCCTACACCTTGAAATTTATTATTTCTCCATTCCTCTAAGTCAGAATGTACTATGGTGTCTCAGATCTATATATTATTAAGCAAACTGTTTTTTTTGTTAAGTTTGGGAGTGTTTCCCAAGGTCTTAGACTTAAAACATCTAATTCTGGAAACTGAAAAGCTAAGAATACTATTTTCGTTTGCATCACAACTCATGACATGTAAATAAAACTAAAAGGAATTGAGGAGAGAGTCAAGAGCTTCTTCATATAAAACCCCAAATTCAACTTCGTTTTCTCTTTAACTTTTAAACACAGTCTTCAAACATCCAGCCATACAATGGTAAAGAATTATGCCAGAAAACTGTATTTTATCCATCTTTATCATTAAATTCTGATATCTCCCCTTAAGATAGATATTACTTTATTTAATTAAAACAATAGTGAGATACGTCTTTCTCCCATCACAGAGACAAAAATTGAAAACCATTAATAACTTGTTTTGCTAGTGAGACTATAAACTCACAGATCTCCTGAAGCAGCGCGTCTTAGTGTACACCAAGAATATTTATTGTTGACTGTCAGAAAAAATGCAAACAACCTAAATGCCTATAAAGAAAGAAAATGGTTTAATAAACCACTGTGGTATCTGGACTACAGAAAGCCACATAGCAACTAGTAACGCAGGTCTTTATCTTTCGAGGTGAACATCTAAGGCCTTCAGTTACATGAAGAAATGAAGGTGCCAAACATTTTGTACAACATAAGATCTCCTATGTCAAAAAGCACACAAAAAACTATACATTTCTACAAGCCTAAAACTGTAAATAATAGTGAACAACAAAGAAGGATACACCAAAGATGGTGACAGTGCCTAGTCTCTGGAGAGAGAACCAGGGGGTAGGTAGTCCAGGGCACTGCCAGTCATATCTGTGTTGTTTGGACTTGTTGGCCAAAGAATGCATTCACTCATTAGTTGAATAATTTTAAGTGAATACAATGTAAAAGACATTATTCAAAAAAATCATAGGGGTTAATGATAAATATTAAGCATTAAAAAAACAACTTCCCTAATCACAATCCAAAAGACAAGTTTTTCTTTCTCAGTGGTAAGAAAAAGGAAAATGATTAAACATTACAATTTTAAAATAACTTCCCAATGCTCCAAAATAAATTCCAGATAAATTACAGTTAATTAGGAAGATAAAACATCTTGAATAAAATAGAGCATATTCATCTGATTTGGCAATAACAGTTTTTAAAAACAAAGAATCAATAAAGATATTAGTACTTATTAGTTCTAGGTGGTGGCATTATAAATAATTTTTATTTTTTCCTTTACACATTTCATATTTTTCACACTTTCCAAAGGACAGCTATTGGTTTTATATTATATCAGAAAAAAGGTGTTATCTTCAAAGAAACTTTCATTCAAAAATATAATACATTCTATGAAAATTCAAAGTGATGCTCCAAGTGCACATATGTATACGAGTGTAACAGTCTTTCTTGGCAGTCAGACTTATTCCACTCTGAAGTCAGAAAAAAAAGTACACAGAACTAAAGATGGAAGTTAAAATAAGAGGATGTGCACAAATTACTAAATTTGGCTTTCTAAGTTTTGAAAAGAATTGATTTTACACTAATAGTTATGCAAAGAAGCCGAGCTTAAGTTTCTTCACATGTAGAAATAATCTCTGCCATGAGTCCTGTACCACACACAACCTAAGTTACTAAAGAAAGGGTTCTCAAAGAAAGTGCCAGCTATAGTTTCATCTCCCCTTAAAAATCCTTTCTTACCATTCCCATGAGTTTTGTGTTTTTTAAGCAATATTCCAGGTGCCTGGGCACATTCAGCCTGTGACTATCCCAATCTCATCAACCCTAAAAGATTTTATGTTGATAAGATGACCTAGACTTTGTATGTGGAAAAAGATGTAGACAATGTATTCACAGTTCAAATTTGTGATGAAAGTTATTCACCAAATATACATTCACTGAGCCTCAACTGTAACAAAGTACTAGGCTCTGAACACTCAAAAGTAAAGCCAAGCGCTTTCTGGAGGAGAAAGACAAGGAGCCTGTGCTGAAAAGCCACACTCAGTGCTGACACAAAGCATTCGCACACAGGGAGGCTGGGAGGTGGGGGCAGGCAGGGAGCCAGAGGGCACAGGACCAGGGCAGAGGAGGGCACAGGACCAGGACCGAGGAGCACGACGAAATCTGGAGGGGATGATACGCCACACATTCGAGGAAAACAAAACACGACACCAACATGCTCTGTATCAGGACTTGAAGGGCCTTGCGAATGTCACTGATTCCTGGCACTACGAGTGCTGGTTGACTCTGTTAAAAGCCACTTTGCTTCCTTCTTAAGGGCGACTATGAATTTCTGATACACAAATGTTAATAGTAAACTCTGACTAGACATCAGAATGGTTAACCATTAACAAAGTAACATTAAACAACACCGAATTAAGTCAAGCTTTGAATAACTAAACTGGGAAAGGAGAGGGGCCGGTCACGGGTCGCGGTGGCCTGTACCTGGTCATCCGCCCAGACCGTCCGCAGATCCCCAGCGCAGCTCTAGGGGCAGCAGGCGTCCAGCCGGCGCAGCTATCCCCACACTGCCTGGAGACGCGCCCGAGTGGGCCTGCAACCTGAGGAGGTGTATTTCCAAGCTGGACAGCTGCCAACACGTCTCATTTGAAATATCCAGGGGACAAGGGCCACCACAGTTTCCCTCGCAGGAGCAAAGGCAGCAGGGCCTGCTGTAGGGACCCCAGCCCCCAAGGGACCCGCACGCCTTCTTCCAAGCCTGCTGACAGCCCTACAAGAATCTGCTCAGCCCCATCACTATGCGGACTCTAACCTTACCACTGGTCACCAAGCAACTGCAGATTCCAGGCCCCGAGAGGATCATATTTACTGAGAACGCGCCTCTGTCCACTGGGACACAAGCAGAGGCTGCACAAACAGCACCTTCTTTACAATGTAAAAGTGGAGATCAAAGCATCACCTCACATACGTTACAATAAAATAACCTCATCTAAATCACCCCCATTTGCAAGCACCACCTCACAAATGTCAGGGAACAGCAGGGATTCAAAGCTAATGGGAAAACTTGGATTTCCTTGATTTTCCTCACAAAAGAAAATCTCTAAGAAATACACCATACAATTCTAACTATTACTTAAGCTATTTTTTAAAAGGTAGAAGACAGTTCTCACATGAAAAGTAAAAATACCCAGGCTGCTTCAACATATTTCAGTATTTGAAGATCTCTAAAATCACAAAAAACACTAAATTACATTCATTCTCTAATAGTGGCCAGAAAGATCCAATAGAATATAAAAGTATATCAGCAACTTAGTGGTAGAAAGACACATGAATATATAAAAAGAACAGGTCAAAAACAGAAGATGAATATATTCCAACTACTGGATTATGGGATGTAAATCTACCAATTCTTTAAATTTGTATAGGGCTATCATTAATATAAATTACTTGATTCTGTCTGATGCAAAAAAATTGAACTATCGTGCTTTTAAATAGTATTCTTAGAAAAAGAAATATGTAATTCACGACCATTATAAAAGTCTAAAAAAAACTTTATATTACCTGTTATATACAATACCTCCATGAAAACATACTCCTCTGGACTGTGAATGGACACCACCGGTCACTGAGTGGAGCTACACAGCAAAGGGCTTCGGCAGCATCTAAGGATCACTCTTCTTAAGGCAGCAGCAATAGTCAGAGAAATTAAACAGTCATAAATTCCAGTGTGGAAATGAAATTTCCCCAATCACCTTACAGAGATGAAAAAGCATTTAATTTGCAAGGCCTTCAAAAGAAGGTGGGGGTGGGGGGAGTTATTTTAATTTTATTTTTGTAAAGAATATACAGGCAGACACGTACACACACAAAAAGTACTAAACTATTATCTACAACAATGCCAACAATAGTGATTTTCTGTACACAGTAGAAATAGCAAAGATCCTGATTCACTTCATTTTGGTCATGCAGATTTTCCACACGAGCAAATGATGAGTTCACTTTGTAGGGATCGAGGTGGGGGGCCTACAAGAGGATTGGCTAGTCCACAGAAGTATTCCACAACCACCCTAATGTTCTGCCAGCACCTTGCCCCGTCCCTTCTCACATCTTTCCCCGTCACATGCTCTGACAACCCGCAGAATTTCTCTGAAGTGCAGCCAATAAGCAGTCATTTGAAGTCTAAGGTTTGCTAAACAAAACCTTTATGATGGCGGGGCTGTGTCTGCACTGATCACAAATGCATCTCTACAACTTGGCAGTGTCTCTACAGAGTGGGCAGGTAAATGGTTTTAAATTAACAAAGAAACAAACTCTAAATCCCTCAGGATGCAGCTCAAGATCAAGCTTTCCTCTGCTTTCACTAAAAAATGTTAACTGATACATGATCACTATCTTCTGTATTTGAAAACATGTCTGAATCACCTCATGAATATTCTTTTTTCAATTTAATTAACTGCAGTTCCCTAAAATTTTCTCCATCTATGTGGTCCTTATTCTGAACACTTGTTTCTCCACAATGTTTCAGTTGTGAAGCTTAGTATCAAGCCAAACATTCTAATTCTTATTTACTGCTTATTATAATAAGCAATGGAGGAATACTCATAATTTTATATAAAACTGGGCAAAATTCAGGCAAACTGAACCAACTGTTTAAATATCCTTCATATGTAAACAGCCTCCCCTCCCAGAATATGGAATTTCAAGTTGCTCAGACTTTGTTTCATTCTCACTACTGTCACGAGCATTGTATCTGTGCTAACTGTATTATTCCACTACTTACAGACTCTGTCATAATTATAACAATCAGTCTGCTTTTAAGTGACTATCAAAAATACATATAAACTTATAGTCACTTATCTAACTGACATAATTTAAATGTTTTCTGAAAAGTCAAATAAATATACTTAAAATTCAAATCTCTGAACAGGGTGGCTAGACAATTTGCCTTGATAATCAGTATATTTACTAAAATTACACAATCAAAACAGAGTTTATATACTATCTGCACACTTTTGCAATAATAAAGGCCTCAATACCACCTCCATCCCGTAAAACATGTGGTGACCGACCGTCTACGTGACGGAAAAGCAAATGCAGTGCAGTGCACAGCCTCTCAGCACTCTGCCTCCGCAGCTGGAAACCCGTCTCGGACTCCGTCCACACCTGCACGGCCCGACTCTCCTCAGAGCTGGTCCCCTCCGTGCGCACAGCGCACCTGCTACTGGCCCTTCCAGAACCCAGGGGTCCCAACATTCTCTGAGCTGGCTTTAGTCACGAGGTCCTCACCACTACCTTCTACCAGTAAGATTAATACAACAGAGGGGGGCGGAAGATGGCGGCGTGAGTAGAGCAGCGGAAATCTCCTCCCAAAACCACATATATCTATGAAAATAAAACAAAGACAATCCTTCCTAGAAGAGAGACCAGAGGACATAGGACAATATCCAGACCACATCCGCACCTGAGAGAACCCAGCGCCTCACGCAGGGGGTAAGATAGAAGCCCCAGCCAGGCGGGAGCCGAGTGCCCATCCCCCCAACTCCCGGCGGGAGAAGAGTAAGCAGAGCGGGAGGGAGAGGGAGCCCAGGACTGCCGAACACCCAGCCCCAGCCATCCGGGCCAGAGCGCAGACACAGTGCATGCCCACGGGGCCCTGGATGCTAGGGAAACAGAGCAGCAAGAACAGTGAGCGGGCACCGGAGGCCTGGCGCAGGAGGACATAAGAAAAGCGAGCAGCCAATTTTTTTTTTTTTTTTTTGGTGGTCGTTGTTTTGTTTTGGCGGGTGCTTTTTGGAAGTCTTAAAGGGGCAGGGCGGGACACTTAATCCAGAGGTAGGGAATACGGGGATCTCTGGGCACCCTAACCCCTGGGCTGCAGGGGGCAGGGAGGCCTCTTACGGAGATAAATAGCCTCCAGGCCACTCCCCCTCCAACGCGAATCCACCACGTTGGAGCAGCTGCTGGAGCCAGGCCACGCCCACAGCAACAGCGGAGACAAACTCCATAGCAGCCGGGCAGGAAGCAGAAGCCCTGTGTGCGCGCAGCTGCCCACCACAAGCCACTAGAGGTCGCTGTTCTCCCAGGAGAGGAGGGCCACAAACTAACAAGGGAAGTTCTTCCAGCCGTCACTCGTCCCAGCTCTGCAAACTATTCCTATCACCATGAAAAGGCAAAGCTACAGGCAGACAAAGATCACAGAGACAACACCAGAGAAGGAGACAGACCTAACCAGTCTTCCTGACAAAGAAATCAAAATCAACATCATAAACATGCTAACAGAGATGCAGAGAAATATGCAAGAGAAATAGGATGAAGTCCGGAGGGAGATCACAGATGCCAGGAAGGAGATCACAGAAATGAAACAAACTCTGGAAGGGTTTATAAGCAGAATGGATAGAATGCAAGAGGCCATTGACGGAACTGAAACCAGAGAACAGGAACGCATAGAAGCTGACATAGAGAGAGATAAAAGGATCTCCAGGAATGAAACAATATTAAGAGAACTGTGTGACCAATCCAAAAGGAACAATATCTGTATTATAGGGGTTCCAGAAGAAGAAGAGAGAGAAAAAGAGATGGAAAGTATATTGGAAGAAATAATTGCTGAAAACTTCCCCAAACTGGGGGAGGAAATAATCGAACAGACCACGGAAATACACAGAACCCCCAACAGAAAGGATCCAAGGAGGACAACACCAAGACACATAATAATTAAAATGGCAAAGATCAAGGACAAGGAAAGAGTTTTAAAGGCAGCTAGAGAGAAAAAGGTCACCTATAAAGGAAAACCCATCAGGCTAACATCAGACTTCTCGACAGAAACCCTACAGGCCAGAAGAGAATGGCATGATATATTTAATACAATGAAACAGAAGGGCCTTGAACCAAGGATACTGTATCCAGCACGACTATCATTCAAATATGATGGTGGGATTAAACAATTTCCAGACAAACAAAAGCTGAGGGAATTTGCTTCCCACAAACCACCTCTACAGAACATCTTACAGGGACTGCTCTAGATGGGAGCACTCCTAGAAAGAGCACAGCACAAAACACCCAACATATGAAGAATCGAGGAGGAGGAATAAGAAGGGAGAGAAGAAAAGAATCTCCAGACAGTGTATATAAAAGCTCAATAAGCGAGCTAAGTTAGGCAGTAAGACACTAAAGAGGCTAACCTTGAACCTTTGGTAACCACGAATTTAAAGCTTCCAATGGCAATAAGTACATATCTTTCAATAGTCACCGTAAATGTTAATGGGCTGAATGCACCAATCAAAACACACAGAGTAATAGAATGGATAAAAAAGCAAGACCCATCTATATGCTGCTTACAAGAAACTCACCTCAAACCCAAAGACATGTACAGACTAAAAGTCAAGGGATGGAAAAACATATTTCAAGCAAACAACAGCGAGAAGAAAGCAGGGGTTGCAGTACTAATATCAGACAAAATAGACTTCAAATCAAAGAAAGTAACAAGAAATAAAGAAGGACACTACATAATGATAAAGGGCTCAGTACAACAAGAGGATATAACCATTCCAAATATATATGCACCCAACACAGGAGCACCAGCATACGTGAAACAAATACTAAGAGAACTAAAGAGGGAAATAGACTGCAATGCATTCATTCTAGGAGACGTCAACACACCACTCACCCCAAAGGATAGATCCACCAGACAGAAAATAAGTAAGGACACGGAAGAACTGAACAACACAGTAGAGCAGATGGACCTAATAGACATCTATAGAACTCTACATTCAAAAGCAACAGGATATACATTCTTCTCAAGTGCACATGGAACATGCTCCAGAATAGACCACATACTAGGCCACAAAAAGAGCCTCAGAAAATTCCAAAAGATTGAAATCCTACCAACCAACTTTTCAGACCACAAAGGCATAAAACTAGAAATAAACTGTTCAAAGAAAGCAAAGAGGCTCACAAACACATGGAGGCTTAACAACACGCTCCTAAATAATCAATGGATCAATGACCAAATCAAAATGGAGATCCAGCAATATATGGAAACAAATGACAACAACAACACTAAGCCCCAACTTCTGTGGGACGCAGCAAAAGCAGTCTTAAGAGGAAAGTATATAGCAATCCAAGCATATTTAAAAAAGGAAGAACAATCCCAAATGAATGGTCTAATGTCACAATTATCGAAATTGGAAAAAGAAGAACAGATGAGGCCTAAGGTCAGCAGAAGGAGGGACATGATAAAGATCAGAGAAGAAATAAATAAAATTGAGAAGAATAAAACAATAGCAAAAATCAATGAAACCAAGAGCTGGTTCTTCGAGAAAGTAAACAAAATAGATAAGCCTCTAGCCAGACTTATTAAGAAGAAAAGAGAGTCAACACAAATCAACAGTATCAGAAACGAGAAATGAAAAATCACGACGGACCCCACAGAAATACAAAGAATTATTAGAGAATACTATGAAAACCTATATGCTAACAAGCTGGGAAACCTAGGAGAAATGGACAACTTCCTAGAAAAATACAACCTTCCACGACTGACCCAGGAAGAAACAGAAAATCTAAACAGACCAATTACCAGCAACGAAATTGAAGCAGTAATCAAAAAACTACCAAAGAACAAAACCCCCGGGCCAGATGGATTTACCTCGGAATTTAATCAGACATACAGGGAAGACATAATACCCATTCTCCTTAAAGTTTTCCAAAAAATAGAGGAGGAGGGGATACTCCCAAACTCATTCCATGAAGCTAACATCACCCTAATACCAAAACCAGGCAAAGACCCCACCAAAAAAGAAAACTACAGACCAATATCCCTGATGAACGTAGATGCAAAAATATTCAACAAAATATTAGCAAACCGAATTCAAAAATACATCAAAAGGATCATACACCATGACCAAGTGGGATTCATCCCAGGGATGCAAGGATGGTACAACATTCGAAAGTCCATCAACATCATCCACCACATCAACAGAAAGAAAGACAAAAACCACATGATCATCTCCATAGATGCTGAAAAAGCATTTGACAAAGTTCAACATCCATTCATGATAAAAACTCTCAGCAAAATGGGAATAGAGGGCAAGTACGTCAACATAATAAAGGCCATCTATGATAAACCCACAACCAACATTATATTGAACAGCGAGAAGCTGAAAGCATTTCCTCTGAGATCGGGAACTAGACAGGGATGCCCACTCTCCCCACTGTTATTTAACATGGTACTGGAGGTCCTAGCCATGGCAATCAGACAAAACAAAGAAATACAAGGAATCCAGATTGGTAAAGAAGTTAAACTGTCACTATTTGCCGATGACATGATACTGTACATAAAAACCCTGAAGACTACACCCCAAAACTACTAGAACTGATATCGGAATACAGCAAAGTTGCAGAATACAAAATCAACACACAGAAATCTGTGGCTTTCCTATACACTAACAATGAACCAACAGAAAGAGAAATCAGGAAACAACTCCATTCACAATTGCATCAAAAAAAAAAAAATACCTAGGAATAAACCTAACCAAAGAAGTGAAAGACTTATACTCTGAAAACTACAAGTCACTCTTAAGAAAAATTAAAGGGGACACTAACAGATGGAAGAAACTCATCCCATGCTCGTGGCTAGGAAGAATTAATATCGTCAAAATGGCCATCCTGCCCAAAGCAATATACAGATTTGATGTAATCCCTATGAAACTACCAGCAACACTCTTCAATGAACTGGAACAAATAATTCAAAAATTCATACGGAAACACCAAAGACCCCAAATAGCCAAAGCAATCCTGAGAAAGAAGAATAAAGTAGGGGGGACCTCACTCCCCAACTTCAAGTTCTACTATAAAGCCATAGTAATCAAGACAATTTGGTACTGGCACAAGAGCAGAGCCACAGACCAATGGAACAGACTAGAGAATCCAGACATTAACCCAGACATATATGGTCAATTAGTATGTGATAAAGGAGCCATGGACATACAATGGCAAAATGACAGTCTCTTCAACAGATGGTGCTGGCAAAACTGGACAGCTACATGTAGGAGAATGAAACTGGACCATTGTCTAACCCCATATACAAAAGTAAACTCAAAATAGATCAAAGACCTGAATGTAAGTCATGAAACCATTAAACTCTTGGAAGAAAACATAGACAAAAACCTCTTAGACATAAACATGAGTGACCTCTTCTTGAACATATCTCCCCGAGCAAGGAAAACAACAGCAAAAATGAACAAGTGGGACTATATTAAGCTGAAAAGCTTCTGTACAGCAAAAGACACCATCAATAGAACAAAAAGGAACCCTACAGTATGGGAGAATATATTTGAAAATGACACATCCGATAAAGGCTTGACGTCCAGAATATATAAAGAGCTCACACGCCTCAACAAACAAAAAGCAAATAACCCAATTAAGAAATGGGCAGAGGAACTGAACAGACGGTTCTCCAAAAAAGAAATACAGATGGCCAACAGACACATGAAAAGATGCTGCACATCGCTAATTATCAGAGAAATGCAAATTAAAACTACAATGAGGTATCACCTCACACCAGTAAGGATGGCTGCCATCCAAAAGACAAACAACAACAAATGTTGGCGAGGCTGTGGAGAAAGGGGAACCCTCCTACACTGCTGGTGGGAATGTAAGTTAATTCAACCATTGTGGAAAGCAGTATGGAGGTACATCAAAATGCTCAAAACAGACTTACCATTTGACCCAGGAATTGCACTCCTAGGAATTTACCCTAAGAATGCAGCAATCAAGTATGAGAAAGATCAGTGCACCCCTATGTTTATCGCAGCACTATTTACAGTAACCAAGAATTGGAAGCAACCTAAATGTCCATCGATAGATGAATGGATAAAGAAGATGTGGTACATATACACAATGGAATACTACTCAGCCATAAGAAAAGGGCAAATCCAACCATTTGCAGCAACATGGATGGAGCTGGAGGGTATTATGCTCAGTGAAACAAGCCAAGCGGAGAAAGAGAAATACCAAATGAATTCACTTATCTGTGGAATATAAGAACAAAGGAAAAACTGAAGGAACAAAACAGCAGCAGAATCACAGAACTCAAGAATGGACTAACAGGTACCAAAGGGAAAGGGACTGGGGAGGATGGGTGGGTAGGGAGGGATAAGGGGGGGCAGAAGTAGGGGGGTATTAAGATTAGCATGCATGGGGGGGTAGGAGAAAAGGGAGGGCTGTACAACACAGAGAAGGCAAGTAGTGATTCTACATTTTGCGATGCTGATGGACAGTGACTGTAAAGGGGTTTATAGGGGGGACCTGGTATAGGGGAGAGCCTAGTAAACATAATATTCGGCATGTAAGTGTAGATTAGTGATACCAAAAAAAAAAGGGCAGTTCCTGTGTGGTAACCTCCAATGAGTTCTACACAAGGGTATAAAGGGCATATAAAAGTGTAGGCAAAGGGTCTGGTTGTGTTTATACAGAGGATCAAAGCCTAATTGGGCTACCCCGAAAATGAACTAAGATACGATATGAAAAAGAACTTCCAATTATCAGCACTCTCTGGAAGACTCATGCCAGAAGATGATCATCAAAAATCCCCAACAAAGATCCACGCACTGCTACAGCGGTAGATGCACTCATCCCACCAGTTCCTGGACTTGCCATGGGAATGAAGGAGATATCTAAGCTGGCCTGTGCATACAGTAAAACAAATTTGACTGGATCTATACTGTTGGAACTCAACCAAGAATTAGGAGAAGTGCAAACTGTAGCGCTCCAAAATCTTACAACTACAGACTATTTACTGTTAAAAGAACATAAGGAATGTGAACATTCCCCAGGAATGGGTTGTTTTAATTTGTCTGATTTCTCTCAGACTGTTCAAGTTCAGTTGGACAATATCCACCATATCATAGGTAAGTTTTCACAAATGCCTAAGGTGCCTAACTGGTTTTCTTGGTTTCACTGGAGATGGCTGGTTATTACAGGTATGCTTTGGTTATGTAACTATACTCCTATTATGTTAATGTGTGTGCGCAATTTAAGCAGTAGCTTAAAACCTATACATGCTGAAGTTACTCTACAAGAAGATATGTCAAAGAAATAATCAATCTTCCCATGTTTTCTGCCGCCTGCTACTTCTATAGCTTTTCTTCTTCCTAATTACAACCCTTAAATAGAACTCGTGCCTCATATCAAATTTACTGAGTATCATAATTCTTCCAAGTGGTAAAGATACCTCAAGACAAATACTGGGCATAGAAGCTACAGGGCATAAATATGCAAAGAAATAAAAGCTAACCTTTTCAAACAATAAGGCTTCTCTCTCACTTACCAACTTTACATTTCCCTGTATTGCCCCGGAAGATGACTGGTTAGCCAGAGACGGGTAAGATTCCTCAAGGTAAGAACAACCTAAGACAGGCACAGTCGCAGGGGGCTCATCAGGTGAGAAATTGGGGATCAACAGAGGTGAGGCTTAGAACCTCACACCCCCTGTTCTGAGAGAAATCTTCTGCATACGTGGATGTTTTATTGCCCTTGTCTAGCTTGGATTAACACATAGTCTACAGGCACACACCTGATCGTCTACATTTGCTCTCTTACAACACTAAACTATGTTTTCTACCTTTATCTTGTATCTACCTACCACTTCAGCATTTTATTAAAAAGAATAATAATAAAGAGAGAAATGTGGTATCCACATATAAATCAAGTATAAAAATCAAATGAGTATTCATATTTGAACTGACTGTTTATAGTTCATAATGCATGAGCAAAACCAAAGGTTTCTGTGATGGCTGCCCTTGTAATGTTCACCATGTAAGAACTTATTCACTATGTAAGAATTTGTTCTCCATGTAAGAACTTGTTTGTTATGCCTCAGAAGATTGGAGACTGACGAAAATTAGGCTTGGGGTGGATTAATGATTGTGCATTGAGCATTGACTCCCCTATACAGAATTTTATTGTTGTTAACAACCATTTGATCAATAAATATGAGAGATGCCCTCACACACACAAAAAAAAGTACTCACTTCCAATGGTAAAATAAATAAGTAACTGGGATGTAATGTATAGAATAAGGAATATAGTGAAGATATTGTAACAGCTTGGTATGGTGATAGCTGGTACCTAGAATTGTCATGTATATAAATGTTGAATCACTATGTTGTACACCTGAAACTAATGTAATGTAATACTGTGTGTCAACTACCCTTCAATAAAAAATAATTATCTACAAAAAAAATTTAGAAACAGAATAGGAAAACCAATGTGAAATGGAAATTAAACAAGAGGAACTAAATATATATGTACACGTTTCTGTTTAGATAGTGGGGGAAAATAACCCGAATGAAGTAGAAAATTAAAAATAGATATAAAAAAAAAAAAAGATTAATACAACAATGATTCCTCATGTAAAATGTCCCCTTTAGATTAAAATCTACAACAGTCAAAAGGGAGACTTTTACAATTGGACTATAAAGAAAGTTTACCTAACATGCACTATTTATGCTAAAAGAAAGAACTTCACAGGCATGAAAACTGCAGTAGAGGAAATTCAGTCAGTACTATGTGTTAACTGTGAGGTGCAGACGGGGTGGCCACACTTAGGGCGAGCTAAGTCACAGTGCACCGACTGCCAATCGCTACGCTGTACACCCAAAATGGATCCAACTACTGTACATCAGCCAGGCTTTAATTAAAACGAGTTTTAGTCTAAATACTAAAAAGAATTATTGTACTAATATCAGTCAAGTATGTAAATACTAAGGATTAAAAATGTGCTTATGTAGGGGTATCTGTGTGTTCACACACACGAGCAAATGGCCTGCATCCCCAGAAGGGGAAACACACACCGACCGCAGTCAGACACGGAGGAGGCAGGAGATACACACTTCATCTTGCAAGATCTTCAGGACAAAGTAAACAGTGAGTGGCCTGTTTTGAGCAGTTTAAATTTGATCTGCCAGGAAACACACACTAGACTCAACAGAATTTAGCTTCTACTTCCAATTTTGTAATGAGGAACAAGTATGCCATCTTAATAACTTTTAAGTCTCCATCATAGAATGTGCTTTATTTTTTAACTCCCCCATGAGACACTGAGCATTTCAATAATTAATAATTAATGTACAAAAAGTAAATTTTTTAAAACATTTTGGTCACCAAGAGTTTCCTTGGTATCTGACAGAAGTTTTATTTACACACTTTTAGTATAGAAAAAGAAAAACAAACTGCACATCACAATCACCTGGGCACTTCTGCAGTAGTGCTGACAACTGGGTCTCACATGCCAAGAGATGAGGCTCAACTGCTCCAGGCTGTGGCCTGGGCACTGGATTTTGAGACCAACCCTAGAATTTATTCTTTCATTTCTAACCGTAACAAATGGTAATTCAATCACTCTCCTATTGATACAGCAATTATTTGGAAAGTCACCCCAAATTCTCATTTATACTGCAGAGAGGATAAGGGAAAGATTTCATATTGCCTGATACAACTTGGGGGAATTTCTAATGTTTCAGTTGCAACTTTGATTAGCTAATTATTTTCCCTTAAATTTTATTTATAAAGAAATACATTTAGCATCTGGTGTCCAAATATAAAATACTGCTGCTTTGATGAGGAACAAGTACAGGTAAACATACTTTGAGTTGAAGCATTATTCATTTTTTTCCTTTTCCATTCTTGGAGATATAGACACACTTTAGCTGGGGCCTTAAAATTCACAAACAAAACTTTTACAAGAAAAAGCATTGCTAACTTATACATGTGTCTTGTGAGTTTACATTTCTAGTATTTCTTGGGCAAAGCCACCTACACTATCTTTGTTAACACTAAGATTATATATTGTTATCATCAAGGTTTAGCTAAAGTGTCAATTTCACATAAAAAATCAGGCAAGATAACTCAATTAAAAGACATGTAGCTTTCAATTTCACAAATAACAGTCCTTGGAAAATGTGCATAAAAACTAAAGGTATAAAAGGGAGTAGTTTAGAAGTTCAAATACTAAATGGGGACAACAGATACTTAACTCTGTACTAATAATATGAGGAAAAGTATTGCTGGCCATGTTTTCAAATAGATGTCTTTTTACGGAATCTCTATGTATCTTTATAGCAATGTCTCTATGACAGAATAATTAACAAACTTTTGGTAATAACTTGCATTCTCAGACTCACAATCCCCTTGGTGGTAAAAAAAAAAAAAAAAAAACCTGGTCCAAGATAGACCAGATTACTGGTATCTCAATATTCCAAACCACAGGTAAAAAAGTTATTCATGCATTCTGCATCAGATATGGCCTTAAAAATGCTGGCAGGCAAAATGTTTGGGGAGGCAAATATGACCTATGTAGTAAATTTGTTAAAAAATACGACGAACTTAGCTGCATTCATCCCACTGGTTCCTGGACTTGCCATGGGAATGAGGAAGGAGATATCTAAGCTGGCCTGTGCACACAGTAAAACAACAAATTTGACTGGATCTATACTGTTGGAACTCAACCAAGAACTAGGAGAAGTGCAAGTTGTAGCGCTCCAAAATCTTACAACTACAGACTATCTACTGTTAAAAGAACATATGGGATGTGAACAGTTCCCAGGAATGGGTTGTTTTGTCTGATTTCTCTCAGACTGTTCAAGTACAGTTGGACAATATCCATTATATCATAGACAAATTTTCACAAATGCCTAGGGTGCCTAACTGGTTTTCTTGGCTTCACTGGAGATGGCTGGCAATTATAGATCTGCTTTGGTTATGTAACTGTATTCCTATTATGTTAATGTGTGTGCGCAATTTAATTAGTAGTTTAAAACCTATACATGCTTATGTTACTCTACAAGAAGATATGTCAAAGAAATAATCAACCTTCCCATATTTTCGTCCACCCGCTACATCTATAGCTTTTCTTCTTCCTTCCTAATTACAACCCTTAAATAGAATTCGTGCCTCATATCGAATTCACCGAGTATCATAATTCCTCCAAATGGTAAAGATACCTCAAGACAAATGCTGGGCATAGAAGCCACAGGGCATAAATATGCAAAGAAGTAAAAAGCTAACCTTTTCAAACAATATGGCTTCTCTCTCACTTACCAACTTTACATTTCCCTGTATGGCCCCAGAAGATGACTGGTTAGCCAGAGACGGGTAAGATTCCTCAAGGGAGGAACAACCTAAGACAGGCACAGTCACAGGGGGGCCATCAGGTGAGAAATTGGGGATCAACAGAGGTGAGGCTTAGAACCTCACCCCCCCTGTTTTGAGAGAAATCTTCTGCATCCGTGGATGTTTTATTGCCCTTGTCTAGCTTGGATTAACACAGTCTACAGGCACACACCTGATCATCTACATTTGCTCTCTTACAACACTAAACTATGTTTTCTACCTTTATCTTGCATCTACCTACCACTTCAGCATTTTATTTAAAAAAATAATAACAATAATAATAAAGGGAGAAATGTGGGATTCACATATAAATCAAGTATAAAAATCAAACAAATATTCATATTTGACCTGATTGTTTATAGTTCATAATGAGTGATCAAAACCAAAAGTTTTTGTGATGGCTGCCCTTGTACTGTTCACCATGTAAGAACTTATTCACTATGTAAGAATTTGTTCATGTAAGAACTTGTTCGTTATGCTTCAGAAGATTGGAGACTGATGAAAATTAGGCTTGGGGTGGATTAATGACTGTGCATTGAGCACTGACTCCCCTATACAGAATTTTATTGTTGTTAACAACCATTTGATCAATAAATATGAGAGATGCCCTCTCAAAAAAGAAACAAAAAAAAAAAAAAACCAAAAAAACGACGAACTGCCATTAATCTGTTTGAGCAGACTCTATGAATAGTGTTATTTAGAAAAAGAACCACATACTATTTATAACTATTATAGTTCTTCATTTACATCACTATAACTGTTTTTGTAATTTCACTAGTTCTTTGTTTTCTACTCAGAATTTAAAAGCTTCCATATCTCACCTGAGGACTGTCAAGAATGGATTGAAGACAACTCAGTGAAACTGCTGGGGCCGAACCGGATGTCAGTCCAAACTGACAGGGTTCTTGTGGGAAAAGGTCCAAGAGCTTTTTACTTCTTATTCCAAATCCAAATGCCGTTAATGATAGAAGGCAAATAAACAGCGAACTTAGAGCAGATAGGTGAGCCCAGAAACTGATCCAATATACGTACACATATATTCAAAATATTTTTGCCCTGCTTTAATATTTACTGAGTTTTCCAGAAAAGTCATACCACATAAACTAAAAGAAGACAAGACTGTGTTTTATTTGGAACAATACCAAAAGGCGTTTATCATTTCAGAAAAAATCCTGTTTAAAGGCAGCGCTAACATGGCATTTGAGCTGCCAATACAGCCCACCTGTATGTCAAATTTGCCTCAGCCTGCATTCATGCTTTTCTACACATGCATGTTAACATCTGATAACTTTACTCTGTCTTATAGTTAGGAGTACCTAAGCCTTCACATATTGAAATACATATCTTAATATATAAATAAGCAATATAAGTAGACTTGTATTTAAATATAAATAGGACAGTAATTATTTAATCACTGTACTAAAGACATATAATTTAATAATTACTTGCTTTTATGGTAAGTCACTGTATTTTTAATTCTGTATGTACATATGTACATTATGTTCATATATATGCACACACATGTAGATCATACTATTATTTCACTTTAGTATCATAAATGGGGTATTGCAAAATAATTGTTTTGACAAGTGGGCAGCTCATCTGACAGAATTAGTAGTGTAACAGTGAAAGAGAATGGGAATATGAAGCCAGACACCTGACATTTTAAAGGAGGAATGAGGAGCGGAGGGAAAGTAAATGGAAAGGTAGAAAGTTCACTGGGAGAGAGTATTGTGCCAAAGGAGAAAGGCGTCTAACAAGAAGGGGTGTCAACACCATCAAGCTGCTCAGCGGAGGCTGGTAAACAATTAAATATAAACCAATGGATTTGAAAATGTGAAGATCACTGGGGACCTCTGAACCAGTATAACTGAGGCAGGAAGGATACTATAATGAGTAAGAAAGTGAAGAAAAAGTAGAAACAGCTAATAGAGTCTTCTCTTTCAAAAAGTTTAGAGTAACGGAAAGAAAAATGAGGCAAAAAAAAAACCCAAGATGAAATAGGACCAAAAGGAAGAGGTTTTCATTTTTGTTCATTAGGTGAGAAAAGTCTTCTGAGAGGTTAACTCGAGCTTGTTTCAGGCATCAAGTCCTGACTGCACTCTACATGCCCAATGACAAATTTTAAGAAACACTGTCCTAAAACTGAAATGTTAACAGATGATGAAATTACATGATATCTGGGATTTGACTGAAAACAATGCAGGGGGAGGAGGAATAATTACAGATAAAGAAGAGGGTGAAGTAAGATTTGCCACGAGTTACTGTTGAATCTGAGTGATAGGCACACAGTCATTCATATGCTTTTCTTTTTTGAAAATGCTTAAAATTTTCCACAAAATGATTTTAAAATACTCCCTAAAAGATGCTCAATTATTTTTCATTTTTACATATAATCATATGCTGTTCTCTTAAATGTCAAACTCATGATATTCTTTTCTACCAGGGTATATTTTGAGCTTTATCTTGGCAATGCTTATACACTAATTACTGAATTATCTCAATTTCTCACTTAATCTTCCATCTAATCAAAGCAAGCAATTTCATCATCAACTAGATGAAAAAAATGGTGAGAAAAAGAAATGAAAGCTGATCCTAGAGAGTTCTGGGTCAGAGTTTAAAAATCTATCCCCTAAGGCATTCTATTTGACAGTATCCATTTTACAGCATTAAAAAAATCCTTATTTTCTAGTCACAGCTTTATATGAAACGTGTCTGAAATTACTTCTGAATTCCTAAACTGCACAATATTGAACGGAAAATCAACTCTGAATTAAGAGCCATGTGAGTCACTTTCTCAGCTCTGCCACCAACCTAGCTGGGCACCCCTGCGTCGATCCCGTGCCCCTCTAGCTCTCTGGGCTCCTCCCGGCTGGCCTGCAGCAGCCCTGACGACACTCCAGCTCAGGCCTGCTGTTCCAGACCAGCGGTTCTGCACTCGTGGTCAACGGGTCCCCAGAGAGCCCTGAGGCCCTTTCAGAGAGTAACAATGCCAAGACTACTTTCATAATATACTAAGACCCTTGCCTGTTCACGGTGATGACATCTCCCCAACTATGCAGAACCAGGGATGGGTAAAACTGCCACTGCCTAGCGAGAGTCAGCATCGCGGCCCCAAACTGTGGCCACCAGAACCCACAGCAAAGAGAATGCTCTTTCACTTAGAATTCCTTAGATGAAGTGCTAAACTGTAGCAATTACATCTTGATCCTCATATATACAAACTTTTAACATTCTATATGTCAGATACAGGAATTGTGCGTGAAGCACTTCCCCTGTAAAAGGAAGCATGATGGTTGCCCCAAGGGAAATGCAAATGTTTGAGTTGTAATCTTCTTCAGGAACTGACCTTTTCTTTTAATGAAACACGATGTTTACTAGAAAGAACAAACGACAAATTTTGGTTATTTCAAACCTGGATCTTGTTTTTTTGAGTGAATCCCATCATTTCAAGGGAGACAATGGACAATTATTTGTTTATGCTAAAATTCAAGCGCAAAGTAGAATCAGGAAAACCTTGCATCTGCTACCTTGAGCGTAACAGCTTATGCTATTTAAGTTTAAATACTTAAAAGACTTTTCTGATGAGATCAAAACATGATTTTTTTTGACATTACATAAATTTGGAAGATCTGTACAACTCAATGAAACCCTAGGTTCCAGCTGACTAATATATCATGTTCATAAAATCACGTATGGGCAAAAGATCCTTTCAAAGTGCCAAGCGGACCAAAGGGCTGTAATGGAACAGAGGACAAAAGTTCACTGATACGGCTTAAGAGGCCACATTGCAACTTTAAGAAATTACCACTGAGTAGCTGAGTTTTGGTGAAGGATCAAGGTAGAATATGCACAATTATCTGAAAAAGCTAAATTAATGCTTCCTTTCCCTGTGTGAGGCCAGATTTTCTTCATATACAGTTCACCCAAAATAACCTAGTGTAACAAACCATGATAACCCAGTTCTCTTCTATTAACTTGGACACTGGATAGATTTACAAAAATGTAAGAGTGTCACTCTTTTCACTGATGTTTGTTTCAGAAAATAGTTATTTTTCATAAATATGTAATTTCTGTTAACATGCATTTATTAATATTGCTATTCTTAAATTGTTTAAATTTTAAATTTCTAAATATTAATTTCTAATTCAAAGGATACCAATAGATACAACAAAACAGAAAAGTAAAATCTTTACAAAGCCCTCAATAACTAAGTACAAAGGAGTCCTAAGACCTCTCACATCCTTACCAAATCTTTTGTTAGGCCATTCACACTCTCTAGTCATTCACAGTCTAGTAAGAGTTGGGGAGAATGAGAAAAGGTGCACATATGTCACATGAATATTATAATACAGGTGCAATTTCAAATAGTAAATCTGAGAAAGCTACTAATTTAATTCAAGCAGGTCCTTAAAGAGGGGTAAGATTAGCTAAAGCAAAGTGCATTCCAGACAAAGGTCTGTTTACACAAGACTAGGAAGAGGGAAAGAGTGACGACCCTGCAGGCAAGAGGTCACTGGTGGGCCATGGGTGGGCTGCAGCACCGCACAGCGGCAGAAGTGTGACGGGTGCTGAGGTGGAAAAGTGGACGGAGGGACAGGCCACAAAAGCTTCTGCCCCAGGATAGAGGCTCTGAAGCGTGCGAAGGAAGGGCTCACAGGGACTCTTGCTGAGCAAGGGAACACTAGAGCAGACGTCTGCTTAGACATGACTCTGAGGGAAATGCAAGGATGCAATCAGTGCATGGCTGAGGAAAGGAGCCACACACAGACAGCTGTGCACGGAGGCCTGGGTCGGGGCGGGGAGGGCAAGAAGTGGAGGAGCACCGTCCAGAAGCAGACGAGGGTCTGGAATCTGACAGAGGATGACAAGCAAAGAGGGAAAAGGGGAGTGCCAGTCCTGGACTGAACAACTAGAGAATAGGGGCCACCATAATGGAAAGAGAAGATGCAAATTTCTGAAACTAGGTGGATTTGACGAGAATATGTGAAATTTCAAAATGACTGCGGCACACAGGTTTGGAAATGCTGGTCAGGATGATGTGGAAAGAAATCTGGAACTGATATAACTATAACAGTAAGAACAGAGTGGGAGATCAAAGTGCTAAGTACAGGACTTTACGGGGCATGGATAGTTAAAACATGGGCAGAGAAAATTAAGCAGTAAAAACAAGACAGAGAAGTTAACAAGGGAAAAACCCAAGGAGGATCAGCTGGGCAGTAGCTAGGGAGGCTGGAAAGGAATGAGGATCTGAATGAGGCCACTGGGTCTGTTAATTAGCGGGCTACAGGGTACTCTCTGCTGGGCATTTAGGGACAGAACACAGATTACAATGAATATGGGTTCACAGCCTCATTAGCATGGTATAAAGTAAAAGAAGGAAGTATTTTACCCAGGACTACATGAAAGTATGTTTTCCAAATAATAATTTGTCTGCTTTTCAACCATGACTATTTTTTAATAAAACTATCTCTCTAAATTTTATTCCAATTACATAAGCACTGATTTTAATATTTAAACAGCAGAACACTAGCATTTAACTAATAAGTTTTATGACACAAAATTTACTATTTGCTATATATTGAACCTCAGCCTATAGCTTAAAAGAGTATTATTCGTAGTGTAGATAAGCCTAATATATGTTTCAGTGCAAAACCAACAAAAAGCATTTAAGAAAACAAACCCAACATCCAATCCCTTTTTATTAGTAATATCAAGTACAATATGAGATCAAACTTTATTTAGGTATAGTTATATGAAATGTGTATTTAGCTGGACCTATATTTATGCAAAGGTAGTATGTGAAAGAGGAATATATATTGGTATAATCTAGAAAACAATCATTTGTTTTACTGAAAAAAACTGTTCCTTTTACAAAAGAAATCTTTATTGGGATCCTTTAAATTTAATTTACACAAAACTTTATAGGCATACCTTTGTTTAAAGCAAATCCATGAAGTATGAATTCGAGTGGGTAGTTGTTAAGGGGTTTAAAACTCAAAGACAGTTGAGACTGTCCAGAGGGCCCTGCTCTCTCACCATGCGTGGGAGTCTGAGGGTGAGGACAGGGGATATTGCTGCAGAGGGGGGGCTGCCTTGGCCTTCAAACCCGGCAGCAGCTGCCATGAGGGTCGTGATGGTACCATGCTGTATGCAGATCTGGAAAGAACCGATCAATCCAGAAAGGGCTAACCCAGAAGCCTGAGTGGGGCAAGGCTCTGCATGCAGACGCCTGAGCCCATCCCTCAGCTCTGCCCCTTTCAACTGCATCACCTTGGCAAGTCGCTGGGACCTTACCTGTCTCAGCCGTAAGGTGGGCTAAGAAGAGCCACCTCACAGGATAACATGAGAATTAAATGAGAAAGTGGCTGTAAAACACTCAAAGTGGTGGCATATCATTGGCCCTCAAGAATCATTAGAATCGTACTGTTCTAGAGTCATTCCGTTTGGCTCATTTAACCCATCACTGTAATACTGCCCCCTCTCAAACTGTGACATAAACTTTCCACTATTCAGTCATGTTGACCTACTCAAGTTGTCTGTGTGCCCTGAAAATACAAATCTATGTCAAGGTTTCATGCCAAACAGGATCCTAAAGAACAGGACCAAAGTCTCTGAGGTTCTGGGCCAGTTCCAGAAGCACGCCTGGAAAAATAAGGAAAAGCCCATTTTCTGACATGCTAACATCCCTGTGTGCAGCCATCCCCATTTCTGCTCATGGCTCATTAAAATCACCAAATTAAACAATGGTTTATAAATTCCTAATGTATGCTGCAATCCCGTTCAAAAAAGCCAACTGCTCAGCAGACTATATCTCTAGAAATACCAAATTCTGATTAAGATAGGTATCTTTCCTTTGTTTTCTAAAACACCTGTAGTAAAATCTGGTCATGTGTTCAAACTCATTCACATCCCTTCCTCCTCTACGCTCCCCCCACACCGGACAGAAAGGCTCCCCAGACTAACATGAGCCCCCTCAGTCACCCACCTGCACTCATCTCGCTGGCGACTCAGGCCGTGGTTCTGCTTCGAACCTCAAGCATAAACAAATCATCCTATCTTCCCATCTTCAAATCAACGACCATGGGCTGAGAAAGCAAAGACACACACACCCCTACACTTCGTTCTTCCCTAAAATATCAAAAGGATGACAGACAGTAATGGCCACAAATCGAAACACAGCTGTTTCATCTTATTATAGAAAAAAAATAACAAGCAACCAGAGAAAAGTTCTCTCTGGAATAACTCAATTCTCAAATCAGGGAAATTCAGAGCTTAACATGGAAAAACCAACAGCCTCACTTCTCCCCTTCAGGATACTACGTTCATTGTGTCAAATCAAAATAAACAATATGTTTTTATAAGATCCCAGAAAATTTTGAAATCTCTTCTTTAAAAAAAAAAAAAACTCAAGAGAAAACATCTAAATGCACCTTTTCCGAACACAGGTGCTATTTGCTTTACTCCCAACCTGGTTTTTTTTCATTCTTTTAAAGACAAACTGAGAAATCTACTGGTTAAAAAAAAAAATTGTAACATTTACAACCAGAAGTATCCTTTATGTATTGTTACAGTTATCTCAGCCAGGTATTTATTATTTGATTAATTTGCTAGCACAAGGCAACACTTTCTTTCTTTTCTGGGAGCTGCGAACAAGACCTAGTCTAGTTGCTAGAAAAGTTACTTCTTTTTCCCTGGGAACCGCAAGAGAAGACAGGAAGTACGGACTGTAACGCTATGGTTTTGAGGGGAGTACTGCTCATACACTGGGGACCTTCATACCACCTCCTTACAGAGAAAGCCTTCCCTTTAGCAATCCTCAGGAATCTGTCCAAACTAAAAAGCATGCATGCATTTAGACTTTGAGCCAGAATTCAGATTAACTAGATAAAACTGGCATTAGCAGAAGACAGCTGAATAACAGCAAACGTAATAGCTTTATACAGAAACTTAAGATATCTTTAAAAGGCCCTAGGAAAGAACAATTATTTAATAGTCTTACTTCCATGAACTGCTTCTACAATCCAGCCTGTTTCTGGTGTTTCTGCTACCAGCAGTCCAAGTGAATAGGAAGTATAAATTCCACAAGGCAAAGGACTTTTCTTGCCCAAAATTTTTTAATGTACCCATTTTTTTTAACGAAAAACATTTATTCTATCAAACCAAGACTATTTAATGAAGGAAATTTCAGAAAACCTCATTAATAACAATGTATTAATGAAAGTGCTTTACATTAACAGAATTTTATGTCTCTCCTTGGGTTGTATGGATCATCAAGTTTCTAAAGTAATTGTTTGATTAAATGAGAAAGTGAAAAAATCATTTTCTGAAAGCATGTGTAAGACAAGTAGTCTCAAGCATTTTGCAGATGTATCACAATGGTAAAAAAGTTATTTAAAATGCACCAAGAAAAGGCTGTAAGTTCCCAAAGGTTTTAAGCCGTGCCCCAGTCAGTTCTCCACTGTGCCACGGCACCCCGATCCTTTCTCAGCTCTGCTCCTGCCCTCGGAGGACCAGCCTGCACAGATCATCACCTACGCTCCCCTGCTGGGTTCCCGCAATGGAAGTCAAGAGCTGAGACCACAAGACGGAGGGAGGAGGGGACTGAGGGAGCTGTGCCTGCCCGCCTCTCAAAGCCACGGCCCCCCGGGGCCCCCTCCACAGTGCCAGCTCTGCCCCGGTCATCTCTGGAGAACTACGGCGCCCCGCTGCGGCTGTCCCCTCGCGCTCCCCACCCTCGTGTGTCCCCTCAGCCCTGCAGTCTCTTCATCTGCACCATCACCCTGCATGACATCTCCTTCCCGCTGGGGCCTTGCCTGATGCAGCCAGCAGGACCTAGTCGGCTTATTCAAAAACAATACATTGTCTCAATTAATCTGATTTAAAGTCTAAAAAGGGGTTAAGATCTACATAAGCATTTTCTATATATTTATTTGGGCAATTGTTTAACTAGCTCACTTTCAAATAAAATTGGTTAATAAGCACAAATACTCATTACAATTAACTTTAAGTGTGAAATTTAACACTGCACTGTCTTCTCAACATAAATACTATAAACCTCAAATGAGCTTAAAACAAAAAAGACCAATGAAAAGATTCTGGTAGCTGGTTTCTCCCTTCCCTCTACCACACACGACCGGGCTGATCCAAGTAACTTGTTACTGCTTAAGTCCTCCCTAAGCACAGGAAACAAAGGCTTAAACTAGTGGCTCTCACATTTTGGTATGCCAGCAAAGCAGCCAAGAGGCTTGTTAAGATGCTAATGTCCAGGCCCCACCCACACCTCCCTGCCATGTATTTTCACTAGTTCCCCAAATAAAGCTGATGCACACCTGAATTTCAAACCTAAAATTGGCCAACTTTCACATTCCACTCACATCGCCAATAAATTGCTTTTTCCTTTTGGATGAATACTGTACACTAAAAATGGCAACAGTAACACAGTGAGAAGGGGAACACGCACTACGTGCCCTTGTGATGTGAGCTTCAGGTGAGCTACCACCTCGCTCAGGTGCGGGAGGGCTCAGGCTTCACAACTGCCCACCAGGCAGGCAGTATGGGTGCCTGCACTTTACAGATGAGCAACGAAGCCCGAGGAACTGAGTCACGTGTCCAACGTTCTGACTGAGAAACCAGGATGCCGCAGGGGGGCCTGCCCTCTCACCTGCACAGGTACAGCACCTGCGCAAAAATGCAACTCTGGAGCCTCAGGACTGTCAGGTAGGGGATTAAGCCTGAGGGCCAAGCAGTTAGGCAACACCCTTGTCCTCCCCTCCTCCAGCTCCCACCCCTTCCCCACTCGCCAGGGCCTCCACAGGTGAGAGTGCCATCTCACACTGGCAGGGGGCACAAGTCCGCGCTTATCAGCACCCTGACCACAGGAGTGCCCACTCCTCAGTGCTGTACGGGATCCAACGTGAGCAAACCTAACACCTGTGTGCCTCTGTTTCCGGGCCTGTAAAGTGAAGGTCACATGCCAAGGGCACTTCAGGGACACAATGATACACTGAGCTGATGCATATAAAGTACTAGCCTGACACAGTACCTGACTCACAGCAAGAGCTCAAAAACAAGAGCTGCCATTAAAATTATACTGTGCCAACCACCTCTCCCAAAACCCAACATACCAGTCCTGGGCCCAGTCTTACTGCCTCTCAGCCTCATGCCAGCACCATGTCAAAAGTGGACTGCACGCCGACCAGGAGCAGCCCGCAAGCAGGGCTGTGCCTCAGCACACGCAGGCCAGAGGTGGAGAATCTGAGCACACGGGGCTCAGCAGCCATCAAAACACACCACATGGACAGTTTCCCCATCCCAACCTCAGGGCGAGCCCAGCTGATGGGCACACCACTATGAGAAGTCTATAATTAACTCGACCCAAAACAATAAAACGTCACTCAGTACAGGGACACCGTCTTATTCACCACTGTATCATAGGCACTTAGAATGGCGCCTGGCCCTTGGGAGACACTCAAATATTTGTTAAATGAATGAAGGCATAAAGGCAACAAGCAGACACTCCTTAGCTCGTTAGGAGCCTTTACAAAACAGGCTTAATCATTAGATCGATGCCTATGTGCCAAGTTATAAAAGTTATTCTCAAAACTCCCCAGAATATATTTCTCCTTCCTTTTTAAACTAATTTTTGGCTTTATTTTTTAAAATCTCCAACTAGAAAAGCTAACTATCAACTTTGGCTCCATAAATCTATTAAAATGTTAAAGCAATTCCATCATAATCCATTATGCTCATCTGTTACATTAAAAAAAGAAAAGAAAAACATGTAACTATTTAACCATCATCACTTTAGTGACCCTGACTTTTCAGGAATCTCCTGAACCGTCTGAAGTAAAGCCATAAAATGCAGTAAGTCGCTGCTAAGATGTAAACCTAACATCTAGAAGATGGAGAGCTGGGGGAGGGGGGCTCTACTGTGGGAACACAGACAGAAGTTCCGTTCTCAGCTGTGCTTCCAAGCTGCCACATGTGCGACCCTGAGCGCGGTTCTTACACTTTTTGTCCCCTTTTCTTGCATGCCCTACAGGAGTGACCTACCACATCTATTTCATCAAGCTGTTTTAAGGATCAAATGTACATGAGATGACTTCCAAAACAGTAAATGCCATACAAATGTCATGTGTTAGCTTTTCACATAAGTATCTTCAAATTTTACATGGATGTTCTATTCATCTTCCTTTTTCTGTCTCTGCCACTCTTCCTATTTCATAGATTCAAAGATTTGCCAGTTCAGGGAAGAACCAGGTCCCACCCACTGTTACATTTCAAACACAGAAGGCCCTCAGCAAGTATTTATTGAAAAAGTAGCCCCTCCACATGTAACATAAATTTTTATATTCTGCTATGTGCTGTACCTTACCTTGTAAAGGTTAAGTAGTACCAAGTTATTCTCATACAAAACAACAAGTGATGTAACAGACCTAAAAGCTGCCTGGAGCACCACCTTCCCTTGCGCACAGTACTGGGCATGCATGTGAATGTGCATCTGTGAGTATCAACGGAGGAATATCAAGTATAGAGTATACTCTATACTCTCACCTGTAGTGTAATTTTGGTTTGTGCATAGAAAAGGACTTCCTCTCTCTTTAACACTAAGCAAGACTTCTAAAGATGCCAGATTTGTTTTTCCGGTTTACTGCCGTCTCTGCTTCGGGACTCACTGGGAGAACATTTGGTGGACCTGTGGTCAGTTCTCAAACCATTATGTCATTCTTTGACCACTTAGTAAGAAAAATTTTATTTTTAAAAACCATAAATAGAAAGTTATTCTAATACTTATATTTTAAGATAATTAACAGTCTAAATTTGACTAAATTTATCAAATAGAAGCATAACTTTTAAATGCAAACCATGCTGGTTCCTCTGAACAATATATAATGCCTCAAAAATAGAATTTAACTTTAGTTAGTTCTTGATTATCTACACAAAGGCAGATGTGTTACAGATCATCCTTAATAATTGATAGTAAGCCCTTGACTATCCTTGAGATGCAAAACTCAGAACAGTTCAAACCAAGTAATGAGACACCCGGAAAAGCAGTCAACCAACTCATGCTTCTTACCATTTTTTCTGCTCATTCAACCAAGGACTCAAGTCGTTTACTTGATAAAACAGCTGCTGAAATGACTCCTAGTTTGTTAGAAAAGATCGCCCTTTGTAACAATACTTATTTTTATCCCAAGTGTCTATTACAGCTGAAAGGACAGTCCTGAAACAAACATGGATCATTAAAAAAAAAGTCCTAATGTAAAGATGACAATTTAATCATAACCTGAAAACAAGTTTTATTTTCCCCTAGGTTTTAAATACACAATATTTACAAAAAGCCACTGCACTTACAGGCAACAATCTATTTCATTTGAGGAAAAGATGAAAGTTATGTCCTAACTGGGAACATGATACTATTCATTTTAGTTACAATGAAAAAACTAGTGTTACATTACAACCTAATTCTAGTTCCTATAAACCCATCAAAATAAAAAGTGCACAATATGTACAATATTCTATTTCTGGTATTTTATACCAGAAATGTTAAAGCAATACCTTATCACTGTTCAAGGCTGTCAACTTAAGAATGAAGAAACAGATGCAGAATTCAAAATTAGTTCCAGAACCACGTTCATGGCCTATCTCAGCCTCACTCCTGGGTGCCTTCTTCAAACCTCAAGTTAATCTAACACAACACCAGTTCTGCAGATCTACTGGGACCATCTCCCAAATGAACTGAGATCACAGCAACCTGGGCTGGTGGGAAGGACAGCGATTCCACGGTTACAAGACTTGGGTGTGAATTCAGACCTTGTCCCTCTGTAGCTACATGACCTTGAGCAAATATTTAATTCCCTGAGCCTAAATTTCCTTCTGTGTAAAAGGACACCACCACCAACCTTGAAAATATATTATAGATTAAGTCCCTCAGTCTTCTGATTATGGCAGATGCCTAATAAAGGTGCAAGGATCTTATACTACTATATGGCCAGTTCACAAATTAATACAAAGTATCCCAGTATGGGACTCACAATTAAACTGCATCGGATTTATTATTAACATTTTAATACTTTTTCCAGCCTTTTACTTAAAATATTTTAATATGTATAAATGAGAAATTCAGAGGTTAAAAATGTTTTTAAAACTGACTTTTCACATATCAAAGATGGAGCTTCAATTACCAACAGCCAAAAGTAGTTAATGTTTCTAAAAATGTCTGGGTTGCTTATATTTATTCAGACTTCACACAGTCAAAATTCTTTAAACTTTTTGAAAACTGTTTTTCAAAACCCAGAGACAATGGGCTACATGATATACCAGTCTCCAGGCTGTCACAACAGGATGAGAAAAGAGCCTTCAGCCAATCTCAGATTTCCTGGCCACTGTTATTTTAAAACTTGATCAGATAAACATAAACAGAGGGAAAAATCCATTTCAGATAAACTTTATTTATGATCTGTTTTTAGTACCCTGTATTTATACTAAATATTGCAATAGTTCCTTACATTTTTCTTGCTATTGTTTCTAGGTACTAATGAAGAATATACAGTAAGATATAGTTCTATGTATTACATAGAGTTGTTACTCTCCATTATCTTTTTAAGTTTAAAAAGCTAGAACAGTAGCATGTCATACAGAACAAACATAACAGGGTAAATACACAGGCGACTAAAATAACTTATTTACCACTGCGATGGAATTCCTACACAACTGAAAATACTCTAAATGGGCCGCATATTTAAAAGTCAATGAGTCGTTTTGAACAGTAGCATTGTTTCAAGCTCTGGCTGTAGCCCAACGTGTGGTGTTTCTAAAACTAATGACTCCAAGGTAATTTTTTCACTGAACAATTTCCAGTTTGAAAACTCTAACCCCGTGACTTCTATGAAGTTTAGTTAATTTCTACAGAAATGCCGTTTTGAGAAGGTACAAAACGGCGGCGGGCTCAGGGACTCCGACAAGGGGCCAGGGCTACGGAGCGCAGGGCTGGGGAGGCGGCCGGAGGGGCCTGGGGGCGCCGCGGGCAGCGGCCACGGCGTGGGGGCGCGCGCAGGCGGGCAGGGGCTCTGCGGCCTCTCACCGGGCGGAGGGGCAGTGACTGCAATGGGGGGAACTCGATAATGTGGGTGAATGCACGCCAATGGCACTTTGATTTAAAAAATCTACATAGAAAAAAAAAGAAATGCCGTTTTGCTGCCAACCTTTGCACCATGACCATAACCAGCCCGAGCTCAAGATCCGCGTTTCCCGGTGCGAACAGCGCCAGCCGCGCCGCGGGCGCTCGGACGGAAGGGACGCTCCCCCGACGGCGCCCGAGAGGCCGCTTCCCCGCGGCGGCGCGGGTCTGCGTTCCTCCCCGACGTGCGGCTCCCCTGCGCCGGAGCCGCTCCCGGCGGGCGCCGCGCCGAGACCCAACCTGTGTCCCCGCCGACCCGCGGTCGCTGCAGGCGCGTGAGGGGCCCACAGCTCGGCGGCTCGGGGGGCTCGGGGCGCGCACCGGGGCTGGCTCCGCGCCGTCCTGCGGGGTCCGCCGGGGAGAAGCGCGACCGGCCGAGGCCCCCGGACGCGCAGGCCACCTGGAGCCGCCGCGGCAGCCGAAGCGCGGTGCCCGGCCGCCACACCTGCGCCGCCGCCGAGCCTCGGACGGGACGGGGTCGGCGCCGCGCGCCCCACGAGGGGCTGCGGACTCACCGCGGCGGACGGAGGGCAGGTGCGCGGCGCAGAGGCGGCGAGGCCGGGAGGATGGCGCCGGCGCGGATGAGCTCAGGGGCCGGGCGGCGGCGGCGGTGGCGGTGGCGGTGGCGACCGAGCTCCCGCCTGCTTCCTGTTCGGACAGACGTCGGGCCCGTCTCCGCCCGCCGGCCGGCGCCCCGCACGGTCCGCAGCCCGCCGCGCGCACGTCACGGCCGCGGAGCGCCCGAGGGGCGGGGCGGAGCGGGGGCGCGCCCGTCACGGCTCCATTGCGCCAGTGGGCACGATGGGGCGCGCACGCCGCGGCCCCGGAGCGCCAGCAGGCTCGGCGGGAGCGCGCACGTCACGACCGCGGAGCGCCGGCGGGCACGACGCGGAGCGCAGGCGGCGCTCACGGGCTGCGGTCGGGAGGCCATCCCCGCAGGGCTCGGCTGCGAGCCCGACCATTAGCGTGGCTGCAGTGCGGCCGTATTTGTGAGCGGCGTGTCCGAGGGCCCGGACCCGGGAGCTCTGGCTGAAGGCGCCGTGCAGGACTGAATTAGGGCCGAAAAAGTACCTTAGCTTAACGACGAAAAGCTGCTTTTAAGAGTGAAATGCTAGTTCGCTGTAATGCTGAAGGTCTCCGCGGAAATAAGCTAGAGCACCGACACAAGAGAATTGCACTTCTTAACACATTTCCCAGCAGCAACTAGGCAGGTTCAGGAAATGTACAGCATCTGATGGAGACAAGTTTCAGATACCCAGATCTGCCACAGGCTCTTGGTGGAAAAGCTAAGTTATGATGAGATACTTTAGCACACAACTCAAGCAAAATATTAAGAGTAAAATAGGGAAGTAAGAAAGAGGAAGAGAAACCAAGAAAGGAAATAATCTACAGCAATCTCAGAAACCTAATTCCAGAGTGCCAGGAGGTACCGCTCAGGCATACAGACCTAGATTTCAAAACGAATTGGAAAGAAAGAACGAAGAGAATGTTTTCAGTTGTCAGCTCCGACCTATTTGGGGTTTAAGATTAAAAGGCTCCGGCAAACCAGTAGAAGCAGACGCAGTTCACTGCAATGACTGCAGCAGGCTTTGTCTCCGGCCCCTCTGTCCCGCCCCCAGTCCGCGGGGTCCGTCCCCCGGCTTCCAGCCCCGCATCTCCAAGGTCTCCCGGCGGGTACCGGGCTGCAGGCCACCGTCCCCTCAGGGCCCGCAGACGGCTTCGAGCTGACCAGTTCCCAGGCTGCAACCTTGGCCCCTTCTAATCCAGTCTCTGCAGTGCCACCAGGTTTGTATTTTATAAAATGTAAATTGTTTGGCTAGCACAGCGGCCTTCTCTCTCTCTTTTTTTTTTTTTTGTACTTGAATTGGAATGCCTTTCGTTGTTCCCCAGTTCATCGCTGTCCCAAACCCCATAAAGTGGCCCTAAACCAGGCACCTTCACACAGACCTGCCTGTCTCTGGAGTCGCTTCCTTGCTGGCCCACTGTCCTAGCTCAGCAGTACGATTTCATTTCCACTCACTGCCCTTCTGCATTTCGTGTCCTTTACATTGAAGCCGCTGTAACGAGCTTGCATGTCCAGAGCAGACAGCTATGCTGTCTACTTCGGAGAGTTGCCAGGCTAAATTCAGTTTAATCCTTCAAAACAAAGCCTATTTGTCCTCTGCAAGTTTTCCCTAACACCCTTACTCCAAAACCTGCGTGCATTCGGGTGCTTTTCCACCTTCCGGCACCCTTGCGTGTATGTATCTCTCCCACATGTATTTCACTACTGCTACTTTTGTTTACTTATAAATAGCCCCAGCTGGACTGCACGCCCCTTGTCTGCATGCACAGTGCCAAGCATGGTGGCTTCCACACGGCAGGCAGGCACCGAACAGTGCCTACCATTACTGCTGGATACACAGGACAGACGGACGGACAAACAGCGAGGAGCTGACAGCTCTAGGGAACTGCATATGCTGTACAGTTAAACATGGTGGATATAACTCGTATTTGCTGCCAAAACTCATCTTAACAATTTATTCCACATTCATTCGAATGAAGTGTTATTTTGTTTTCTAAGTTTTTCAAGTTTGCTCTCACCTGAGACTCTTCTCCGAGTCTCCTTGTGCCGAGGGTCCCTAAACTGAGATTTATGGATCCCCTATCATAGATGGGGGCCCCGAGAACCCCCTCTGAAACCATAAGGAAAATTTTGAGGTTTTTGTTGCTTCATTTTCATTGGAATCAGTGTAAGCTGTTTAAAGGTTCTACACCCTGCCTGGCTGCATCGCTAGCAGCTTCAGCGCATCTGTGTTGCACGACCCACAGAAACTCCTTCTCTTTTTCCCCGCTCAGCTGACCCAAATAATCTCCTTGCCCCCAGACCCCATTGTAGTTACGATATTACTAACCACTGGTCTCAAAAAGTTACGATTTTTCAGTCACCCAGAATGTCTTCCTTTGCTCACCCCTAGTCGTGGAGTCACTGATTCGGGTCCTTCTGTGTCAGAACCACCGCTAAGCTGCTGTGCTCCTCCCCCCGCCCCCGGTACCGGCCATCAGCTTCTGTCTGAGCCCTTGACATTCCGTCCACTCTAGGCCATTCTCTCGCCACTCCCCACAAATCTGTGTCACCCCCTTTGCCAAATCCTGGTGACCTTCAGATCAACTAAAACTCCTGGCTATGGTGTACAGAAACCTTCACAGTCCTGAACCTGCCCTAGTCAGGATTCAAATATGCCAAGCCCATGCATGCTCCTCCTGTCAGTCTTCAAAACTCAGTCTGTTACTTTCTCTGTCCTGATTCTAACAGAATTTGTTTTTCTTTTCCCTATTTTCCAATACTATAGTATTAAGTGGTATATTTCTATATTTCTTTCCTCCCCCTGTAACAACTATCCAAAATACCGAGCTTTTTAATTAGAAATTCTGCTCTATTTTTTTTATTTAGTACCTTGCCTGTCTCGTTGAATTAATAATAGCAATGCTGAAACGTATCGAATGCTCACCATGTGCCAGCACTGTGCTAAGCCGGTCACATAGATCGTCCCATTAAATTTTCACAGCCCTATGAGGTAATACAGTGAGCATTTGCTTTTTGCCTGCCAAGCTTCTGAAATTCCATCCTGTTTGTGGAGAATCCTAAACTTCGAGGCTTGGTGGGAGCAGGGCCCACTTGGCACTTTAGAGACTTTGATCTAAGGGCTCTCCACTATCTGGCAACCAGGAAGTCATGGCATGGGACCTGGGTTACGTCAGTTGGATGCTGTCCCCTGAAACTTGGAATCTGGACAAAATGATGCAGAGGCAGAGATAAAGAGGATCCCCTGTGTTGTGGATAAGTGTGGCAACCAGGGTCTGATCGTGACAGTGCCAGTGGGGACATCCTAACTGGTTGGCCCTATTTTACACACCTGGTCACTCATCACCCCCCCATCATGCCTGAGCTACACTCTTTTCCAATATGCTCTTTTGCTGGATAAGTCAGCCAGAGTTAGTTCCTGTTGCTTTTAACCAAGAATCCCAAATGAACAGTAACGTTCTACCATTACCCCCATCTTACCAAAGAGGAATGAGTTAGGTGTTCAAGTGTTTATTTAACAAATAAGCGAGATATTTACAACATTATACCTTCTACAAGAAGTTTGATCAATGCCTCAGTTATTAGCAAGTTTGCACCAATGGGACTTATCTGGAATTTTTAGGGAAATAAATTGCAGGAATAAGCAAGTCCTGGAAGAGAGAGTCTGAGTTCAGTTTCTTTCCTTAGGGTATGTTCTTTGCCCAACCTCATGTGCCACCACTATCTGCACTGAAAAAAAAAAAACACCCAAAACTAATGTTCAATCACTGTAAAATCATAAATCATGTATTTAAAAAGGTTGAAAGATATTTTAAACATAATTTTGAACAATCATTCCTGAGCTTACTCTAGAAAGTAAGCTAATCTATTTTAGAAATATTTTCCATATAAAAGACTAAAATTGAAGCTGAAATGCCATTTATCAGAAGATACTTAAAAAAAAAAACAACCAGATCACCACATACCTCTTACCATTTATAGCTCCTGAAAATTTCTGTAAGTATTGTCCCGGTTATTGAAACTCCCAGCTAGTTTTTCCTGAATTGTTCTAGTGGCATTATAATTAAAACTGAAACAATATCACGAGAGTAACCGAAGATGGTCACCTCACTTTAATTGAACTGTCAAGCATCTTAAAAATAATCATTCATCTAATTGATGATACCCTGTGGTCTCCATGTCAAGTGCCGTGATTTGAAGGGCAGAAGAGTCTATTTTTTTCAGAGTTAAGTGGGTCCAATGTAACCTACATGAATTGTAGAAATTAAAAGAAAGCAAATGAGAGAAGGCCTTTCTGGGGGTGCAGAATTGTATTCAAATTTATTTAACACAACGTGAATAACATGAGGAGGAACCAGTTTCCAGTCTGATCTCTGGATCTGTGACCTGGATGAATTACTTAATCTCACTGAGACTCAATACTCATTAATAAAATAGCAATTGTAATAACACCTCCTTTCAGGAAAAGAACTAAATAAGATAATGTAAAAAATGAAAACATTTTGTAAACTAAAAAGGATTACAAACAGCATCTTATCAATCTCATGTATATATATAATGTAAATAATAAATTTAAAAATACATCCACACGTAATCCTGAACTTGTTACATTCTGGCAAGGCTTATAAATAGATTTGAGAAAGAAAAGGTAAATCTTAAAAAATAAAATCAATTCTAACACTTATTTGAAATTAGCCATTTGTTTTAAACATAAAGATTAACATGAGAAGTCAATGATAGAATTTCTTTTTATGTGCAGTTTGGATAAAATCCAAGCGTTAAAAAATTCATAGAAATTTATATAAAACATATAACTTCTAATAATTTTTCATGGTCCAGAGAAGTCTTGCTGTAGCTATACTACTTCCAGAAATACGAGAAGAGTAACTGAAAACCTATTTTTGTTGCAGATTATGAATACATGATTGCAGTTGAATTCATGGATAGTATTTAGTTTAAAAAATCAGATGTATAACTTAAATAAGCTTTGAGAAAATAGAAAACAAGCTGGAATTAAATGTCAAGAGAGGAAACCATAAGCATGTATTTGTGATACATAGAAAATCTGCATAAAGAATCCAGCAACATAATTCTGAATGGTCAGTTCTGCACAGCCTATATAGTCCAGAAAATACACTGAAACATTAATGGTTTTTAAAAATCTGCAAAATTAGATTTTATAAATTAATCCCAAATTGATTATAAATTAAAGCTAATCCATCTTACTACTTTGATGGACAGTGACCGCAATGGAGGCGGTGAGGACTTGATAATATGGGTGAATGTTGAACCACTGTGTTGTGTATTTGGAACCATCATAAGATTATCTATCAATAATACTTTAATATTTTTAAAAACTATTTAAAAATTAAAGTTAATCATTTGCAGTGACTGGCTGAATCTATTTAGATATTAATATCATAAAAATCTTCAGCCCTCAGACTGGATATAATGCACACTAAAATAGCCTGTACAGCTCTCCATGTTGGCGCACTTCCTAATAGGTCGAGTGTTTTATTTCCATGCCTGTGAGCCCACTGAGCTCTTGCCTGTCTTTGCCCGTCCAGAGCTGGGACGTAAAGACATGCGCTCGGTAATCGCTGGTGGAGTGGGGCTCATCTGACTGAACCTGGGCTCTGGCAGGTCCACACTCCTGGCAGTGGGGGGCCTTCAGAAATGAATATTTTTAGAACATTTAGAACGTTGTTGTAGAAGAGAAGGGGCTTTCCCCAATTCTCCGTGGGAATGTGGAATTTAAATTTAAATCACTGTTCCACAGATGATTCAATACTTATAATTTATATATACATTTTATTTCATTTTTCTAAAAAATGAATCCACTTTTCCTTCAGTGTCATATTTGTTACACATCTTGTGATGTTGCTATCTACGAAAAAATAAAAATGAAAAAAAGTTCTTTAATGGTAATGAATGAAACAGCTAAAGATGATACTATATAATACAAAAATTACTATGTATATAATATTAAAAAACAGGAAAAGATTGGGTGTGGGGAGTACTATTTAAACAAATCAGTGACAGACAATATTCTTCTGAAAAATGTTAAATAAAGGACAAGATGGTAGTGACTGGCCTTAAAAATAGGATTATCTGGAAATAGATTAAGGAAGTACCATGTAGTCACCGACCAGGAAGTGTCTAGTAAATGTGTGTTGGAGTTAAATATCATCCTAGTTAATAGTAAATGTAAAGTTGAAGTGAACAAAGCTTTAAATGCAGTCACAGAACAATAAACTGAGTTCACTCAGTTAGACTTCACTGAGATTCAGGAAATGATTGTTCCATTAGTCAGCCTCTGCTGTGGAGCCCACTAACTCAGTGGCGTATCACAAGAAGTATTCATTTTTCTCCCTCGCGAGCATATAGGTCCGCGGGGGTCTAATTCGGGCTGCTGGTAAATCCAGGGCTGTTCTGCAGGTCTCGGTCGAGGAGGTGAAGGCCTGTGGCTACCTGGGGTGTGCTCTCCTGTGCCAGAGACCTGAAACATGCTGGGCTCCCAAACGCCCGGGCTCAGGACGGGCACAGTGCCTCGTCTGCCTGGAGGCCACGGGTCCGAGGATGGCACGGTCCTGCGCGGGATGTGCAGCCCGAGAGTGCTCGCTGAACTGAACTGTGATGATCCAAACAACCTCGTCTATTACACGTTACTCGAAAGGGTTTATTAAAAAGGGTCAGTAAATTAAGAAGAGGCATGTGGGGGGCTTCTTAGACGCTGGGAATTTGGTTCCACGGAGTTCTCTTGGCGATGATTCATTGGGCTATACATTCAGGATCTGTGTATTCCTTCTGTAAGGGTGTTATACTTCAAATAAAAGCTTATATTTAAAAAAAGGTGCTCTAACCGGTTGAGACATTTTCAGTATCTTTTTAGTTTTCTGTATTTTTAATTACTTTCTCTTATAGGAGTCATTAAAGTAAATGGCATGATTCTTGAAAAGGAGTCTTTCTTTTTGATTGCTGTGAGAAATCTTTTGTCTTTAGAGCAAAATAATATA
Organism: Manis pentadactyla; assembly: GCF_030020395.1. Lineage (NCBI taxonomy): Eukaryota > Metazoa > Chordata > Mammalia > Pholidota > Manidae > Manis > Manis pentadactyla. Next base: position 5,807,074 of record NC_080034.1, read on the forward strand.
TGATCCTGAGAGAAAATAAATATTATACTTGAATATTGATTAATAATGTGAAGATATCCAGGCTAAGTTAATTCAAGCAAATTCATAAAAATGTCCAAGGTAATCTCTGGACACAACCAAAATAAAAACTTTTACTTTTGGATATTTTAAAACAAATATTCATAGAGAAATTCATTGATTATGCCAATTTGATCATGCCAATAATAATTATAATAAACAGAATTAGAAACCATCTCTCTCAATATATAACTCCAAAAATTCCAAACTTCATTCTTACCTTCAAATCAGTGATACTTTTTAACCCAAAATTGAGAAAAAAGAAAGTTTTCATAATTTATGCAAAAAAGTATATCAACACGTCCAAGTTGTCATTAGATAAAATTTTATTCTTGCATATTTAAGTCTTTTGAAACATGTAAGATTGAAACCTTAGTATTATTCAAACTGTGGATGATACTATCAATGTAGTGGATTTTAGAGAGCATTTTTAAAAAAGAATAAAGCAAATTAATGCATCTTTTTAGAAAGTGTTAAGAATTTCTGAAACTTTTCTGTTGTGTGCCTGTGTGTGTGACAGAGAGAAAGTCACGCGTGCTGGGAGGGGAGAAGAGGGAGAGGGGGCTGTACTCTATACAGAGAACTGGATTCTATGCGGGAGAAAATCTAAAATACATGTATCAGTGACGTCACTGTCAGAGCGTGACGGAGAAAGGAGGTCTGACAGCCACTGCCCTGCCCAGGCGGAACGGGGTCTGGCAGTCCAGGAACCTAGGCTTACTCTGGGCTTTTGGGGGTTGCTTGGTAACTTGAAGAAATCAGCCTGGAGAATAATTTCTCCCCAGGAGTCCTGTAGTTAACCTATTTATAGTCAAGTCTACAGTGATTTAAGAACAAAAACAAACTCAAGGACTGTTATTATAATACGTTAATTAGTACCTCAAATACTGCTGGTAACAAGCAGCAATTTATTCCAAAGCCCACGACCTAAATGAGCAGCAGGTGAGGCTCACTGGTTTCCTTCGTGTTTGCTGTTCTTTTCTCCCTCCGAGGGCTGCTGGTGTCCCCACTGCGTGTTGTCTCCTCTGCCTCAGTCCTTGTCCTGGAACATACCTCGTTTTATTTACCTTCCTCCCCAGGTCCCATATTTTTTGTTTACAGTAACTTTGTCACCCATTTTGATACTGCTTAGCCTGGCTCCTCAGAGGCATTCTTCTTTTTGTATAAACATGGAAAATTTAAAATCTAAAACCACCACCCTATGGTATTATAAAATTGAATTATAGTTATGTAACATTAGGAAGGAATCAATGTTTTCACAGTATTATGACTTCCCATCCAAGAACATGGTGTTTATGTTCTTGCATTCCTGCAGGTCCGATTTCATTTTCTTGTCTTAGTACAAGAAAGCTTAAGTGCAAGAACAATGGTGAATAGTGCGAGAGCCTCTTCTTGATATTCGTTTAGCTGATTTTAAGTATTTCAGCATTTAATACATACATACATATATGTATATGTTTTGAATAATAAATTTTATTCACCTTCTAAATCCCACAATGAAATATAGTGCTCCATTAAAAAAATTATAGATGTTGATTCAGGTAAACATTTATCCCAACAAATAACTTTCTGGGAAAGCACCCACCCTTACACCAGCCTCTCCCTGCCTGTAGTACTTTTCCCCTTGCCACATGCATGCAAATCATAATCTGAGGACATTCTTTGTATAAACCTGTTGCCCATTCAAATGCACTGATTCCTTTTCTTCCTTTACTGCTAAACTATTCAACACAAGGCATGTCTCCTACCTACAATTACTTTCCATTCTTTTCCCCATTGACTTTCTCAACTCAAATTCTTTCTCCATCACATAGCATTTAGTATATTATTTACTAAGAAGTTATAGCCTGTATTTTAACAGATTCCTCCATTCTCATTTAAAGATTGTGTTATGAATAACTGAATTTTTTATATGATCATATAAATCTCCTTCAATATCTTTGACATAACAATAAAGCTAATCTATTTTCTGATATTGAACATCCTTGACTTCGGTTATAGGGCATCATTTATTTGCTATTACTAGATTCCTATTAGCAATACTTTGTCTTGTCAATCTTGAATCATAAATTACATAATCCTTAGTTTTTTATCTGACATCACCTTTACTAGACTTTTTTATTAAAGTTATGCTGGCCTCATAAATGAATTGAGGTTTTTTCATTCATTTTTGTAGCCTGGAATAGTTTAACCTCAGATTTAACTGTTCAAAAGTTCACATCCAGGAACTGATACAGTCCTTGTGTGCTTGCAGGGGTGACTCTGTGACATGACACCTGGCCGGTATCTAAGTACACACAGTGTGATCGTTGTCTGCTGCTTGAACTGGTTGTTATTTTCTAAGCAGTCACCTACAATCTTCAAGCTTTCCAATTTGTGGTACTGGGTTTACATGTTAAAAAGACTCTTTTTAAAGCCTTTCTGTATCTGTGATATGTCTCCTTTCCCCTTTCTATTCTCCCATTTTTTCTTTTTTCTTTGATCAGACTCAAGAGTTTTTCTAATTTATGTTTTTCAAAACAGTTTTGTGAGGGTTTATGTGACAGAGTATGCTAGTGTGGTGGAGTAAGTTCTAGTTCATTAGCTTTTATTTCCTTTAACTTCCTCTTCCTCGTTTTTTGAAAAGTTTTTATTTTATCATTCTGTTCTTAATTTTTTAATTTGAGGTTATTTTTCATTTTGGGGCTTAAACCTATAAACTTTGGGTACATCTTTCACAATCTTATAGTTACCAAGTATAATGAAGTAATGAGAGACCAGTTAAAGAAACAAATTATAACTTCAGAAATAAATAATAGGAATATAATAATTTAATATATGACAAAGATGGGAATTGATTTTAATGCCAAAAAGGAGTTAAATAAGTGATGTATAAAAAGAATACTTTCTATACAGATTTCTTCAGGAGAAAAGATATAAAATTCTTAAGACTATAACACCCATATATTTTGCTGTACACAGAAGTAAATGTCATATGATTTCATTAAGTTTTAAAAAAAATCTTGCAAAAAACATGACTATATGCACTATCATGAATTAAGAAGGAACTTTTTAACCAAGACTGAAAATACAGAAAATAAATAAAAATAAAATTTGAGCTATGGGAAATACACTATACACAAAGTCTAAGGCAAATAAATAGTAGATTATGAAAAGATACACTTACAGATGACAATGTAGTATGCAGAAGCCTCAAATAGAAAAAAGAGACAACGGCTAATCCAATGGAAAAATGGGCTTATGATCAGCACAGCATCCACAAAAACATGCTCAGATTGAAACTTAGAATTCAGGGAAATGCAAAACAGGTAATAGTGAAAACAGCAAGATATGCACAAGGCTTGCAAAATGCCTATTGTTGGTAGGGAGACAGGAAAATTATATTTTAAATAAATTGATGGAGGAAATGTAAATTCTTACATCCTTTTGGAAAACGAGCTTGCAACACCTATGAAAATTAACAACACATATGCTCTTTGATCCAGTAATCCCTGGGAATCTATTCCAAAAAAATAAAATGGCCACCCTATAAAGAAATAAAATAGGGAAATACACTACATGCTCATGGTTGCAAAAACCTGGACAAAAGTGAATGCCCATTAAGAGTGTGGCAGTCACTCACGCTGCTGAAAAAATACTCCTGTGTGCAATATGCTAAGAGCGCCCGCCCTTGTTCCGTGTGAAACCAGCATCAACTAACCAGGGTAGGCCGTGCGGTGCAGGGATGGGACGCGCCAGCCCTGGGGGGAGGCTCGGGGTGCCCAGAGCCTTCCCCCAGGCCCCCTTCCTGCTCTGCCCTGGACATGGATGCTTGTGTCGGCATAGAGTGCCCATCTGGGCAGCCAGGAGCTTGGGGACAGCCAGGAGCTTGGGGGCAGAGCTGTTTGGACATGCGTGCAGCATGGCTAAAGACAACTTTTTTGGGAGAGTGAGCCGTGCAGATATTCAAATTGTTACTGTACACAAGACTGACAGAGTAGGAGAATGGCTAAATAAGTTACTGCTTATCATATCGGTATTGTATTACTAACTTTGACTTTCATTATACCAGATAACTCACACTGATGTTCACAGGCTCTTGCTGAGGGACAAAAGATGCTGAAAAACGTTTATATTACTATCCCAGTTTTTATAAGAAAAGCAATTAATACCTCTTTGTACGTATATTACTATAGAGAGATTATATGAACATGGGGAAAACTATGAAAGAATACAAAGTTGAAGAATAGGTGATAAAGGAAAAATAAATCCAGACTATATTTTTTTAAAAAGCAAAGCGGTATGGTGTGATCACATGTCTGTTATGTTTAACTGTATTACAAATAAAGTATTACTGAGTATATCTGATCAAATAATTTCATTTAGTATTACACTGGATCCAAGACGCTCCGATACTTTGTGCTTTCTCGGCCTTATCTGCACCGAGAGGTTTTCACACCCGCGGCTGGAAGAGCTGCGAAGAAGGAATATATCAGAGTATTTCTCAAAATGTGGTCTTGCCTGGGAACTAGTCAGAAATACACATTTGCTGGCCCAACTGAAGACCATCGAGTCAGAACGCGATAGCAGCCAGTATCTTATCAGGTGATTCGGATGTGAATGAATTCCTTATTTGATGTGTCCTTAAGAGGTTAAATTGTTAAAAAAAGAATCCATTATCAGAAATATGGACATCTAAAATTGCTTCTTAAACTGTTATTTTTAACATACTGTCCTCGCTCTGCGACTTCCAGTGTGCAAATTCTTTTCAGTATAAATTCCCAATTATCAGATCTGATGGGCTTTGCTTTGTTTATCTGCCAGGTCATATCACTCACGACAAACTGATGTTCTTTGAGATCAAGTGTCCATCCTACGACCAATCGGCTGCGACCCGACACGGAGGCAGGTGGGAGAGCGTGGGCGGCGGATGTTAACAGTTACGGGCACCCTGGGCAGCTCCCCAAGGGGCGTGCGACTGGCACTGCCAGACACACACCTCAACTAGTAGTAGTAACTTCACAGCCATAAAGTGCTTTTCTTGTGAAGACAATGGAATGCTGATATTTCATGCTTTTATTTTTATTGTTTATATTTTAAAACTATAACTTTGATATTTGAAACTTCCAAGCTTTTTGATAGTTTCACATGCTTCATAAGTAATTTTGTCTGCAAAGTCAATTTTTTGTTATAATGTCTTCAGTTAATCATCTTCTGTCCGCTCTTCCGCTGTATATTTCATTTATATTTAGGTATCTTTGATAATCATTTGTTCATAAAGAAAAAACACACGCTCTGACTGGGACAAAGGGAACGAACACCTTCCTGTTTCCAATGCTTGCCTCTGAAAGGGTCGTTTCATGAACGAAATACCCAAACTGCCGTCCTATTTTAGCGTTTCCAGGACGTGGGCGTGGCCGTGTCCTTTGCCCCAGCTCTAGGGCCTCGCACTGACTGACCCGAGGGCAGCCTCGCACCCCTTCTTGCCCCCCTGCAGTGGTGTCACTACCGCCGTCACGATCTTCTCAACGTTTCATAGCCCTGTTTTTCCTTTGCTTGAAGTGTTTCAGCGATGTTTTAGGGGAATGGCCAAGATCCTGAACAGGGCTTCAGGGCCTCGGTCAGCCTTCCCACCTCCCCTGGGCTCCACTTACAGGCCTTCCTTAAGGTTATTTTAAAACTTATGAAAATAAACTTACTAAAAGATAGCATAGTTTGACAAATCTCCATACCAGTTTCCCTAATAATCAAGAACTGGCCACCCTGCATCTCCACAAAAATATGCCCATCTTATTTATTTTCGTCTCTTGTCTAGCCAGGTTAACCTATCTTCTAGGGTAAGGCAGTGTGTTCAAAGCCCAGCCTTGCTGGGGCCAGTATTTCTTTCTTTGGATTTCAGTTTGTTCATCTGTAACTGGAAGTAGGAACAGTGAATATATCATACAATCATTGTGAATAATAAACGTATTCATACATTAAAAACACTTAAAAATTGTCTGGCATATAGTGTATGCTGAATAAACGAGGTCATTATCACTTAGCACAAGTCACCTCAAACCTTTGCACAGCCTACAGGCACTATTCTTTTCTTGCACTCTCGGACATTGTTCGGTGCATGTCTACCAACAGTTTAAATGTCACATCTTCAGGGAAGACTTGCCCAACCTCCCCAGAATAGGCTAAACTGTCTTACTACACTTTATGCTTCCCCAGCATGGCACTGATTTCAAATTATTAATTTGTGAGGTTGAGTAACACACGTCTCTCCAGTACAATAAAAAGACCCATGACAAGAGAATGGTATCTGTTTGGCTCCATTTTAAATTCCCAACACCTACGACATCGTAGGTACTCAAAACATTCATTCTGTATTTAAGGATCAGTTTCTTTTCACCTTACTTGTTTGGGTAAAATTCTCTGCTGTCAACATGTATAAACTAATTATAATTTTAAGTTTTGTAACAGGTTTAAACAACTTGTTTTTTGAGGGGTTAAAAATATTGAAAGTATATTAAGTTCATTAAGAATAATTTTTATACAGATTTCTTCAGGAGGAAAAAAAATGCCCCAAGGTATGAAGGTTGTCTGCTGCACTTTAACTCTAAAGAAAAAGATGATGGAGTGGAAGTTGGGGGAGGTGTAAGCTAGCAGCTAAGGGATTCAGATATAAACAGAAGGAAAAGCCCCAGATAATCTTCCAATTCAGTTTCATATTTTCATACAATTTCTATTTTCATATGAGCTTAGGGGATTTGATGGCCTTACAAAAGATTAGTATCAAGTCTTTTTTCTGAGAATCCACTTGCTTACAAGAATTTTTTTCATTACAATATAGAAAAATGTTTCCCATGAAACTTCATTTCCCCCAGACACTAGTCACTTCTTTTCAAATTTCCAAATCATATAGCCAACTCTTGTAAAATAAAATGTAAAAAAACCAACCTCAGGTAAGTTTCAAAAGCATCTTCTCTTAAAAGTTCAGTTCACAAACACCCCCATCAGTTAGCTCTGCTTCCTGACAGGCTGTATTCTAAGGAAGTTTTAGACAATCAGCGTCAGGAGAGGATACGCTGAAGTCTATGTCTAGCATACTGTATCTCTATTTTCACTCATTTAATCATTCTGCCTTTTAGCACACTAAAATCCCCCAAATCTGTTTAACTTGGTTTGAATGTTTTCCAAACTCATTTGGCCACAGATATTATAAATATCCCTCAAAACTGGTTGTCAAACGCACTTTGAGTGTTGCTAATCTGGCTGCATTCTAAGCCAGAATTCTATTAAAAGAATCAAACAACCTTCACTGTTGTGGTTCCACAACTCCTGGTGACCACAGAGAGTTCAGAAACCACCCATTTAATGAATTCATTTCAGAACTGTACCGAGATGTCGTTTCATTTCGGAAGCAGGATGGCTGCCAGTCTCTGACCTTTGAGTGCTGGTTCTCTTGCCAGCGATTCAATAACCAGGTCACCTACCAAGCTCTTAAGAGGAATTTGGAGGGAATGGGGGTTAAGTGGTATCGTAAAGCATTTGAGAGAAGAAAATGTAGACAAGCTTTATTACTTTCTTCATCAGCAACTTAAAAGCTTTCAGGGACAAATAGCAATCCCTTTCAATCAGTGGCTTACTACAGATGGATACAGAATTACTTAAGGAATTACCCGAAAATACGCAGCACCGCTGGGGGTGAGGCCCTAGGTGTATGTAGTTCGAAAAGCTCACCAGGTGATTTTGATGCACATTTTAGATAAAAGTCCTTGTTTTCAATAGTATGCTCATCTACCCAATTCATTTGATATAAGGACAATTTAACTGTTGTTTGCAACACAGGAAAGACTTCTAAGCTTTCAACTTTTTTCTGTGTCTCAGGCCATGGGTGTGGCACTTTTCAGAGGGAAAGAAGCACTGCACTCCGGTTCCCTTGCACTGGTCTGGGGCACTGCACCATCATCCCTGGCCTGGCATTAGAGTCAGGACGGCGGGACTACCTTTCCCCAAGGGACACATTTCTTCCACTTGATCAACCAATTCTTCCTCTGTGGTTAAACTTAAGTTTTGAAGAGTAGTTTTCATCACCCTTTTTCTTCTTCCTGCGAGTAGGAAAAAGACAAAATGTACAAGAAGGCCTGCTAGGGCGTTTCAGAGATTTCCTGATACAGTCTGGTTTCGCCTTTTGTGAGTTCTGTGGTCTTACTGGTAAAGCTCCCCGGGTACTCACTTGGCTAGACAATCTGCGGTGGGCCCCAGTTCCCCTCTCCCTCTCCTTTTGGCCTCAAAGCCAGGCACAGAGCAGCCTTGTTACCGTCTCTTCTCGGCACACAGCACCCACCACCTCATCTCTTAAAGGCTCTGCTCCTTCTCAGCAAGTTAAGCCATCATTACATTCCAGGAGCTTTATTCCACCAACTCTTGATCAAAAATACTAAAAAACATTCTTTATTATTCCTGTTCAGTGAATTGTCTGAGACTTTAAACAACTTTTGATTTCTGGGAAATTAAAACTTACTCTCTTAATATCTCACATCTTCAGGGATCATAGTTTTCTTAAAAAAATACTGATTTTGCTAACTTAAAACAAGATATAATTTAGGTTATATGATCCCTTCAAATAAAAGCTCCTGTGTTTAACTGACTAGTAGTTTAAGCACAAACTACTATGCTGAGCTGATTGAGGTTTATGTGAACTTGAAATGATACCACTAAGCTCTCAGCTGCATGAACGACATCACAGGGAGAGGACAGCAAGACGCCGCCCTTGCTCCTGGACTGCTGAGAGCTCAGACACATACACATTTTATGGCAAGTAATCTGAAACTCTTCTTAAAATGATTAACTGTTATTCTATCCAAGAAGAAAACAAATACAGCAGATCTATCTAATTAGTTAAGACACCAGATACTCTCCATACAGTTTCAATGTCTAGTAACAAACCTCTTAACTTTAAAATTCTGTTCCACGACTTCTAAGTACTCTTAACACAGTTTAAAAGGTTGATATCCACTTTAAACTACACATAGAAGTGGCAGAGCACACAATCACCAAGCACACGTGCACACGCACTGAAGGTTCTCCAGTCTGGGAGGACAACGGGCGGTCTCAAAATATAGATGCACACACACACTTTCAAACATAGACTTCTATATGACGTGAAAGAAATATGATCAAACAACTAGATACTCTCTCTCTAGAAGTTGACAGAAATCTGTGTTTTTCATGTCAAAACATGACTGACTTTAGTGAGCCCAAGGGACAAGTTATCTTTTTATCTTACCAAAAACTAAGTGTGTAAAGTATGACAATCAGAAATTAAAACAAAACAAACAAGCATTTTAGAATAGTTTTTTTGGTACCTTCAAATTCTGACAAAACACAGCACAAAGAAAGTCAAATATGTCACTTTTGCTCACTGTTATCAGGGTTTTCCCTTAAAAAACAATTTCCATTTTTTTGGGTCCATACTCAATAAATAATAGAACTAAGCTCTTATTTCTTCATATCTGAGCTAACAGACCTAGAGTATTCCCTTAAAAAAGAAATAATTCTATCAAAAATAGGAAATGTTACAATAATTCAATGAAGTAACAAATCTATAATTGATACCACTTCTGGTGACCTTCCTTAAGTTTACACTTCATTGTTTCCCTTGATGAGTGTGTCTCAATAGACTTTTTTTGGTTGCTGTTAACAACACCCCATCCATCCCATATTCCCACATAGACTTTATATTAAACTCAAGAAAATACCCTAAAATGTTGTGTGCAATGCCAGACTAAAAATATAAAATAATTGCTGCTGATAAAAATGACCTTCCTTTTATTCTCCACTTGTTACAAGTGCATTTTAAAATTCATTATTTAAATGAAATTTTTAAAATAATGACTTTCAAAAAATATATTTCAAGTCTCAAAGTTTCTTTGAAAGAATGTAAAACATTTCATTTGAAAAGAATAGTTTCAGCAGACATAAGCAAGATCCCTATGCAGTTCTACATCCGTCATCAAAACCATCATGTCTTAGTAATTTTAAAGGGGAGTTCAAAAGGTAGATTTTTTTATGCATTGTGCAATACAGTACCTTCACACATAAAAATAATTTACACTAAAAAACTCAAGCCCCAAAAATCTGTTTATCAAAATAACAAGAATGCGCAATGAAAAAATAGCAAAAGCCATTATAAAAAATAGTAAATTCCTATTTCAATTCCTGTGTTCACAGATTAAAAATGTTTATCAGCGGACTCTATCACACATATTGTAGCATACTTTAAGCTATGATACAGAAAGATAATGTGGGATATTTGAAATTCAAACCGCACTTACCAAAACAGTTTTAACCTGAGTCTTTGACATCTTCAGAAACATCCTTGACAACATGTGATAAAAGTACAGTTATCACTTAGTAGGATAATTCAAGGTTAGTTTTCTTTGATTTGCTCTGAATAGTGCTTCTTAAATATTTGTGCAGACTTATAAATATTTTTTACCTTTTTGGGGTCTCTGAACACAAAGGAGTTTATGAATTAAAAATCTATCATTTTTTTCTGGCTACACAAGCATATGATGTCTTTCTTGTTCAAAATGCCTTAGATTTAATCTTATTTTCCTATTTTGAGTTATTTTAGAATAAACGCAAGAGATCAAAAGGTTATCATAGATACTCAAATATCCCCATGAAATATATCACACCCACTGAGGAATTTAATACAAGTTCACCGAAGAATATCAAATTAATCATTTCCTCCTATAAATATTTTTTTTATTTTGTGTTTAGAAGTTGCAGTTTTAAAGTACTATTAACAGAAAATACATAACAAAAGCTTCCTAACAAGTGAAAAAAATAATTATAAATGCTGGAAAAATTGGCCTCATTAACATATTTACAGACTTTTATTTAATACATACTCCATTGGAAATTAATTACATGACATTTATACAAGCATTAACATTTCCAGATCACTGAGTAGTGAGCACTTCCGTTCTTCACTGCCTACAGCCCCGGAAGCGGGTCAGTCGGAGATGCTGCCGACACGCCGCTCGGCGCCTTCCCCCGAAGACGATTCTGCTGAGCGCGGGTCCTTACGCTGCTGCTTCTCTCTGCTCTGATCCTCCTGCAGCTTTAGAATTATGTTTCTGATTTCTTCTCTTTTTGTTCTCATTCTTGAGGGAGGAAACCAGTTTGCCAAATTCATAGGTAGTTCAAAATTGAGAATTGGATTCTGCAGAGAAAAACATCAAATGCAGATTAGAAAATTACAGTAAGTTTCAATCATAAAAGCATTCCAGAGTTAAAAGTGAAAAATCAAAACCTGATTTAGTATTTTACTCATTGTCTATCACAAGCCAGGGCATCGCGCTGGACACGGGTGGTGTGAGGCAGTTTCTGCCTACGGACCTTACCACCTAGATCAGGGGTAAGTGGGCTACGGCGGACTGGTGCGCCAAGTGCGCCTACTACCTGCTTTGGTAAATAAAACCCTACTGGAACACAGCCACACCAACTCATTACGTGGCGTCTGTGGAGGCTTACGTGCCACAGTAGTGGAACTGAGGAGGACCAGAGACCATACGGCTGCCGAGTAAAATATTTACTACCTGGCCCTTTATAAAAAGATTTGTCCAAAAAAAAAAAAAAAAGTTTGCTGATCCCAGTCTAGATAAACAGGTAACGACTAAAACAATCTGATACTTTTTTCATGAGGGGAAGCATGGAGTCCTTCAAGAACACGTGTCTGGGGGCTTCACACAGTCCCTAGAAGAAGGCTGTTTGCACCAAGACCTGACCGAGTAGGAGGCAGCCAAACACGGGATGACAGGCGCAGCAGAGAAGGCGCTGCAGGCCAGGAAGTATGTCTCCAGGCCTGGGGGCAGGAGGGGCAGCACAGCGTGGGGCTGCGCGGCACGCGGGGGACAGAATGCAGAGCCGCGACGCTGGGCACAGGGCTGGAGCTGGATCGCATGGGCCACGCTCTGGAGTTCGGTCTTCCCCCAACAGCGGCACGATTTAAAGCGGAAGAGCAACATGACCAGGTCTGGGTTTGTGAAAACCGGAAGGCAGCAGGCGCAGCTGGACGCTGGGGGTGCTGCTTGGCGTTGGCAGTGGCGTACTGGGCCTAGACCGGGGCCACAGGGGTGGACATGGGAGACAGCGGACGGGGCTTGGTGGCACACGGGGTGTGGACGAAGAGGAGGACGGAGTCGCACAACCGTAAAGAGCGCCCAGGACAGGGATGCGTGGTGCTGCGCCTCCCAAGTCAGAGAGTGAAGAGGAGGGGGTGGCCAGTGGTGTCAGGAGGCCCTGGGGGCCACAGCCCAGTGTCAGTGTAAGGGCGGGAGAGAAGCCAGACTACAGAGATCTGAGGGGGAAGTGGGGTCTGTGGAAATGCACAGCGAATAGAAACACCTCCAGAAATAAACGTATCTGTGAAGGGGAAAAACGAGGGTGAAGGAGGCAGTCCAAATGAGGGGAGGGGTTTCTTAAAGTCAGAAGACCAGCGGACAGGGAGACCCGATCAGTGGTGAGGAGTGAGGTCAACAAGCCTTGGATCTGATGAAGCACAAACACAGTCTTTCTATGCCTTAAAAATTCTCTGTTTTGGGAGTTTTTGCTCCCTAGGATAATTTCTGAAATGGTAATTTCGAAACTCTTTAAAATACTTGCTTACGGTATTTTTTACACAAGCATCAAGTCAAATACACTACTTTGTTATTTATTATATCCGATCCAACACACTGAAACCCACCTCAAAAAAGCTCTCCACGTACTGCAGGACGTACACGCCGCAGTCGCTGAAGTTGTCTTGCTGGGGGACCTTCGGGTTCGAGCCTTTCATGGCATCTTTGGAAAAGCTTCTTTTGCTTCCTTTTTTAACTTCCCACTCCACCTCTAAATACCTGTAAGAATGCATGTTAGTAAGAACACATGTACATAAAAACGGACCGAGCCTCTCATTCCCAGCAGACATGAAGTATGGGGTATGGTTTTGAACTTACTCTCTTAGAATTTTTACAACATTTGACCGAGAAGGGCCTCTGAGTGAGTCCATCAGTAGAATACAAGGTCTGCAGGGTACAAATGTCCAAATATTAGTGCTTCATAGTGTTAAAAGGCATAAAAAGATGTACATTAACAAAAAATTTAAAGCCTTCAAAATTCCCTTTGTATGCCTCAGTGAAACTCAGGGGAAAGAGTATATAAACCTCACAGACACCCCCCACCAATACTTAAAAATCTAAGGTTATGTTAAACACTAAATTATAAAATATTAATTTACATTTTACTAAAGTTCTACAGTTGGTTCCTAAAAACACTTAAAAATTTAGGAGAAAGTCAAAACAATTATGAAAATTTGAACATCGCCATATTCCAAATCACCAAAAGTGGGACCATGGAGAAGTAAAAGAAAAATAACCCTAGTTTTAACTAAAACCCATTACAGGTAACAAAACAGGTAACCATAACATAAACAAGTTAGGTTAGAATACAGTGTATTTTGCAAGACTACTTTAGAAAACTCAATATAAATAATATTCAACCTTCAAAATTTTGTTGTAAACCCATGTAAGTGAGGAAATCTAATACAGTGCAAAGGGTCTTGGAATGTTTAAAGATCTAGTTTCTTTCTGCCTACAATTTTATACAATTTAGAGATCTCTTAACTGATTTCCTTTATAAATGAAATTTGCTTCTCAAAAGCTGTTAATGGAATTTCACCCAACATTTTCTACCAAAAAAGTTCAAAGAGATGAAGTCTAGAATAGGTAACACTTCATCATGTAAGAAGTTTGGAGATCCTGGAAAGGTGTCAGAACATGTAATTCTGAGAACCAAGAAAACAGACCCCCTCATTGGGGGTTCCCACCTCATCATGCCCTGTCAGGGCTGCCTCGGGTCACTTCCCAGCCCCACGCAGGAGCTGCGGACCCAGTACAAGCTCTGATTCCCTTGTTATGGATTGGAAGGCAAATGATAACTCTTTGTCCTTTTCTGCTCCAAATCACCATATATCCAAAAGGAAGTGGTTCTCTATGGAGATGTGTGCACACATGCACATACATGGACCAAAATGACTGTCTGATCTCCCCAGTCTGATCCCTGGACAGCGGGCATGACTCAATTTTCCTTATCGACCCTGACTTTTGCTTAAGTACTTGTTTGAATAAACACTGTTCCAATTATGCATTATCCTGTGAGAGTACATAAATAAAAATTATCACATAGTTTGCAAGATATACAGTTAATGCTTACTGTTTACAGATAGTAGGCTTTAAATGCCACTGTCCTATTTCTGAATTGCAGTTGTCGTCAGCAAGGAATCCATCATCGCTGCTGTCATCCTATGAAGAGTCTACTGTCAGTGCTGAAAACAGTGTGAACGACTGACAACCTCACAGAGCAGCACTACCGAGGTGGTCAGACATTAGAAAACGTGGTATGTCACTTGATTCCTATTATCTATGCCACACACTGACATTTTAATGAAAAGAAACTGCTGGTAAGAAGTATACGAAAAATTGGTACATCTATTTACTCAACCTCAAATAAACTTTTAAATACTGAATATACTGTCACTGATTCTTCTACAGTCAAATATTACTGCTCTTTTAGGTATTTTTATAGAAATACAGTTTACTGCCTAAGATAGCTGCTTCATAATAGGACATGAATGACTTACAGTTATTACTCTTTTATGTAAATAATTTTTTCAAATAAAATATTTAAAGGGATTTTGGAAAGTTTTCCTTGACAAAACCATATATCCACTTCACTTGAGAGACGACAGGTTAATGATACTGCGTCTTATCTACTATCCTGAATGTAAAACAAAGGGTTTTTTTAATTCCCTGAGAAAGCCTTGGCAACCTTAGAAATGAAATAATCCATAGTAGAAATAACGATAATTAAGGCTAATAATACTACACATTGTTAGATGAGCTGGTCCACACAACTGCTCTGATCAAGGACAGGCAAGTAAGTGCTCATTGAAGACCTTGACCACAATCTGTGTATTGCGTCTGTGCGTGTTGGGAAAAAAACTCTCTTATTTCATAGCTCCTGCCATGATACATGTACCTTAAACTGGGCAAAAGAGAAAGAACCACTGGAAAAGTGAAAAATATATATAGTTTTGCTCAGTCATGCACCACATAATAAAAAATTTAAACATCTGCCTCTTGAAGGTTAAGTGAGACCAAAGTATGGCCCATAAATGCTTTAAAGGAGCTGAGAAAGGGGTGCTGGGGGTGGTGGCTATGCTGGGGCAGGATGATTAGTTCTATATTAAAATTTTCCGAGGTAATATCAGTTTAGCCCACAGTGGCCCAAACCAAACTAGACACCCCAAAACAACACTAACGCATTCATCCTGGCAACTTCTGAGTTGAAAACTGAATTTGTACTTTGAGATGAGAACCGTATCTAGAAGGCATGAGCTACTGGTTGAAAGGAATCACCTATAGGACTCACAAGAAAAACTCTTCATTAGATAAACTATCAGATCTTTTTGCCAAGCATTACATTTTACCTGGTTATCTTGATCCTCTGAGAAGTCGATGAGCTCATCTTCAAGCATTTTACTGCCTTCGGCTGACTCGTCACTATAATTCAGTCTAATTTTGCTCAAGCCATCTGCATCAGTAAGAAACATGCCATTCAGGAAAGGACATGCATATCCCTTACAGCATGTGGTGTGAAAATTAGTGCTAGCAGTCAAGTACCTAGTCATTATGGATACAAAATCTGTCTTAGCATGCAATATCACAAATATAAGCTACTTTTAATAAAACCTGGATGACAATGTCAATTATGGAGCTGTTTCTACTACTGAGACTCTAAAATTCATTATGATTTAAAAACTGGTACCAATTGTTTTAGTGGCTATAGATATTTTTGTATAAGGTATGCCAGATCTTTAACTAATAATAAAAGCTACAGTAGTCTGAAAACAACCTCAATGTCCAATAGCAGGAATAGTTAGCAAACTGTAGAATATAAAATGGAAATAGTGTACATTTCAAAAATCAAAATTGGAAAATATGGAAAACTATACAATACAGGGTAAAAAAAGTAAACATGATTACAATTAAGCAAAATAGGCTTGCTTTTGGACAAATAATAAAAAGAAGCTAATCACACAAAATGTTTCCAAAAAACGTAAGACTTACATGAAAATAATGAAACCCGAATCAGGGACTTCAATTCCAAACATACTGTTTACTATAGATCATACCACTTCCAAGTTTTAAAAAGCACAACTTTAAGGTATTTTAGGCAGGATGAAATTAAGTTTGGTATATAAGTTATTAAAAGGGAATAAAGAACATTAATATAAGATGGGATGGGAAGACAGCAAAATAAAATGTGCTCCTGAAAGTGTACATATATACAACTAAATGCTGTGATCAGCAACATACCACATAAAATAATCAATAAAATACTATGGCAAATCCTCTTGTTATGCACAGAATAGCCTTTTCAATTTATCTTTTCCAAAAAGCTGTATTTTTATGTTTGCTTGATGCTAAAATACGTAGATTTGAATAAATTTGTCCAAATCCTCGGGCAACTCAGAAAGAGTCAATTACAAACAAGTTTTTCTAGCGGCAAATTGTTCCTATCTATAGAAACTTTGTCATGTAAATATGAACCTTATACATATTAATGTATGTGCATTCCAAAAAAGGGAGAAAAATAATTTAAAGGGTGTAGTCAATTCCTTCAATTATTTCTTTAGTTCAATAAAGGAATGTCCTGGTGTAAACTGAGAAGGGATCAGTCCCAGTTCCTGAGAGCCTCTACTAAAGTGAGATCATGTGGAGATGCTGAGTGGGGTTTAGAGTTTACACACACACACAGTTTTCGTGTACCACAGCAAAGTGGCTCTTTCTATGATGCCCAGCTGAGAAAACAGCAAGTGAAAGTAGTGATACCACACATTAGTATTTTCCTACCGATGACCTTAAAAACCGAATCCCTGGGATATAAGTCCATCTATTGACAACAGCATGTTATTTGACATGAGTAGTCAGCACTGTGAGTTATGTGTTCAATGGTTAAAATAAATCCTGTCAACTCTACACCCACACCAAACAAATAATTATTGAGTTATGAATCGTAATCAAAACTCTTACATGCTCTTCTGATCCTGATTGTTAGTGTCATCACCTTGCACAGGACAGCCTGCTCACCCGAGGCAGTAACAACACCTCGGGAAGCACTCTGACTGAGCGCGCGTTTAGGTGAGTGACCCCCTGGAAATCTGAGGACAGCCTGGGACCTCATTCCTGAGAAATGTGCAGGCCTACTCTGAGCACTGCCTGTCCATCTGTGGGACACTGTCATTACTGGGTTAAGACAAGCATTAAAAATAATAGAAAATATCAGTGTATCACACACAATAAAGATAAATTAATTTCCTTTAAGGAGATATCGTTGATATGGTTACACACACACTGAAAACAAAAACAAAACTATGTTTTTAAAAGAACCATCTGTTTTATGTGGTTTACCTTTTTATACCACATAAAACAGACGGTTCTTTCCTTTGGTCTCCACTAGGATCTGTGAGGGTATCTACTCAAATCTAACTGGCTACTCATTGACTAGAACATTACCTTGCAGAGGAGGGCCACTAGGAGTCCCTGGGGTTTGGATATATGAAGCCTTAGGCTTTGTCCCACTGCTTTAAGTCATGCACTTCAATCAGAATTCACATTAAAGTGTATGAGATTACTGATCAAAGGAGAACTTTAAAAAATAGTTCTATGGAGATACAATTCACATACTATACAATTCACCCATTTAAAGTGTACAATTCAGTGGTTTTTGGTATATATGCACATATGTGCAACTATCTTCAAGATGTTTTAAACCTTAAAAGCAAGCCCTGTGCCCTCCAGCCATCACTCCCTTCTCCCCACATTTCTGTCCCCGCCCCCCCATGCCAGCCCTAAATAGCCACTAATGTACTCTATAGATTTTCCTGTCTAGGAAATTTCAGACAAAGGGAATCATATAATATGTGGTTTTGGGGATACCTTCCACCTAGTATACTGCTTTTGAGATCCATCCACCTTGTAGCACATGTCAGTCCTCTGTCTCTTTTCACTGCCTAATAACATCCCATGGGGTGGATATACATTTGATTATCCATTTGACATTTGATGGATATTTGGGTTGTTTCTATCTTTCGGCTATTACGAATAAAACTATGAACATTCATGTATATGTTCTTGTATGAACATATGTTTTTATTTCTCCTAGGTGTACATCTAAAAACAGTTTCTAGGTCACATGCTGACTCTGTGTTCACCTTCTGAGGAGCTGTCAAACTGCCCTCCACAGCGGCTGCACCATTTTGCGTTCCCACTAATAATATACAGGGGCTCCGATTTCTCCACATCCTCACCAATACTGACCAGGTTAGTGCCTGACTTAGTGGTTCCAGCCACGCTACTACAGGATTGAGAAGAATCTCGCTGTGGTTCTGTTTACACTTCCCTCATGACTAGTAATGTCCAGCATCTTCTCATACACTACCTGGCAGGGCTGTTTCAAAGGGAATGAGAAAACGGTGCACACCGCCTTGCAGGCTGAGTCCTCAGAATGCCCAAAGTAGTAATTAATCCCTACTGTGACTGTTTACTGCCTCTTTTAACTTCTTTCTACTCAAGTACTAAAATACTAAAACTGAGAAAGAATTGCTACTTTGCCTATCTTCATTTCATATCCCGTTTGAAGAAACAGACTGGAAAAGAAAGTGAGCTGGAAAAGAGGAAGTATTTCTCTGCTTGTTTTTTGATGCACTTTTTTGTACCATCTGCTAAATCTCCCCCTTCCAGCCTCTTACCATGTGCCTCCCCCAGAGGGGCAAAGATCAGCCCTCCAGGACTCATGGCAGCTTCTCAACAGCTTTCTGACTTACTGAGCTGGCAGAGGTACCAGGAGTGTGTTCAGCAATTACAAGTTTTGATAAAGGTTCTTTCTGAATTCCTGATTTTTCAAGCTTTATACTGATTTTGAACTCCAAAGAAAATGTATTGGACTTATTCACTTTTTAATAAGTTTATAAGGCACATATTATAGCATGTTATGGGTGTTACAAGACCATTTTACTTCGGGTTGGAGAGATAACTTTACAATTGATTAGATATGAAATTTAAGTATTTGAAGAGAAACCTGAGATATCTGTAACTAGTGCTGGAAATGTTGAACTCATTCAAAGAAAAAAAGCAGTATATTAGAACTCAAGGTGAATAAAAAAGCAGAGGTTGGACCAGTATCCTTCTTTACACTAAAAAAATCCCAAGGAAGAGGGCAGAATAAGAAACTAACATTTAATTTGAATGTCAACAACTATTTTGGAAGAGAAACTTTAATTTCTGCTTATTGCCACTTGATCTCAATTTGCCCATCTGTAAATTGAGAAGACTGAACTAATTTGCCTTACTTATCTAAGACTATCCAACTACTATTTATAATTTCCTGTGAAATAAAAAATAGATTCAAGTTCTTATAAATGGGAAATGTAGACCTTGTGGTACAATTTTAGAACTGTGCTCTGGAGGAGGAGAGGGAGGAGATGGACTGTAAGAAGGCACAAGGGGATTTCTGGAGTGATGGGAAGTTCTAAATCTTGATCGTTGTAGTAATTACATGCCTGTATACATTTATCAAAGCTCACTGAGCTATACTTATAAAATGAGTGAATGTTACTATAAGTAAATTATACCTCAATCAATCTGACTTAAAAAAAAACTGCACCCTGAGAGCCAGGAAGGACGTGACGGGGTGCCAGCCTCCCCTTCCATGCTGGTAAGGCGATGGATGTCACCCAAAAATGAAACATCAGAATCAAGGAGCAGCAATATGTCACTTAGAAATGTGGACGGAAATACCCAGGAATCCAGTTGAAAGAGTTTGCTTCAGGGGAGAGGTGGAGAAGCTTTTAGAGCTTTTTAAGGCTTTGGATGTATTTGACTCTGTAATCTATGTACCTATATGTAACTATGATTTTTAAATCTTTAAGTTATTTTTTTACAGTAGCATTTGTTCACACCTATTGGGCTGTCTTGAGATTTTTAATTGTGGTAAAATACACATTAAAATTTATCTTCTTAAACATTAAAAAAAAAACTGCACCCTGAAATCTTAATCCTGTTTATAAAAATATCCAACTTATTTGGAATTCCTTGATTTTTTTCAAAGCATTAGAAACATACCTGTATGGTGCATAGAACTTAAATATTCATTCTGTAGACCATTCTCACTTTTACTCCTATCAACAACTTTCTGGCATGCAGATTCTTCTTTATTCGATTCTTCATTTTCACTTGCAGTATGATTTATCTTTTTCAGACTACATTTCACACTGCACATGTTTCTCCGATAAGGAGGGTCACTTTCTTCCTGTTCAGCACTTGAATCAATTACAGCTACGCAATGCTTTCTGTTTAGCATCTTCTTAATTACAGGCTTGACAGAAGAGTTTTGTGAACAACTGTCCGTTTCACTGGCTGAAGGAGAAGAAATACAACTATCCTCTACAGTTGGACATTTTGGCATGACTGTATTTTCATGGTAATGAGGATTAGGTTCATACTTTGGTTTTTCCAAACCAGGGAAACATATAACAGCCAAAAACCAGTGTGCACTGTAAAAAACAAATGAAACTACTGAATACATTATTAGAAAAGTTTATTCTATTTGGCAACAAATATCAATTGAAATGTTTTTTTTAAAACTTTTGTGAACAAATTAAAAATGCCCA
This sequence comes from Manis pentadactyla, assembly GCF_030020395.1. Taxonomy (NCBI): domain Eukaryota; kingdom Metazoa; phylum Chordata; class Mammalia; order Pholidota; family Manidae; genus Manis; species Manis pentadactyla. The sequence continues at coordinate 5,827,877 of NC_080034.1, forward strand.
ATATTTTCAATTCTGAAATTAATCCATTAAAAAAACACTTTATATGGTCATTGATTTATTAACAGAATACAATGTCTACTCAAAAATAACATAATTTTTGTTAAGAATTATGTATCCTGCATCTACTTTTGGAAGTGATCCTTTAAACCTTTTCTTGCTTTCTGAGTGAAAAATTCACTATTTTTTCAGGCAACTTAACAACATGTAAATTATATCACTCTAATTCATCATTCCCATTTACCTTCCCTCTGGCTTATTCATGTCAAAGGACAGAAAATTAGCCTCAAGACTAAAATGTCTTCATTAGTCTAATTAGACTGTATAATAATAAACATTTTGTGAATCTATTGTATATAATATATAGTTTTCTAATCACATCTGTGTTTTTATTAATAAAGTATGAATTGCTTAATACTGAAGATATGAAATCCTTCCTTGTCCAAACAGTAGGCCATGGGCCATGAGTAAGACACTGCACCACTGAAGTCGGCTACTGCCCACTAACCCAGGAAGAACTGCGTAAGGGCTCACTACCTGCTCGGCACGGTGTTATGTGCTAGGACAGGTCGTCAGAGAACTTCCTAACTGAGCGTATTTGTCATATAGAAGGGTGTCCAGTAGATATTTGCTGATTGGAAAAACGAGTATGTTGACATGGATAAAAGTCATTCTGTGTTCTCATTTCTGCAAAACGCTACCTTCCCTGAGGTAATAATACTAAGACACAGCATTGTGTCTTCAGCAGACAGCCTACGCAGGAAGGTCCGAGGCTGGCTTCAGGGCTGGGAGGCCAGAGGGAGGAGGCCTCTCTCCCAAGGGGTCGGCGTGCGCGGGCTCAGGGGGGGCCGGGCAGTGGGCGGGGCAGCACCAGCTGCCTCCGCTCCTCATGGGAATACAAGGAGACGGAGCCACACCTCTGTTTCAGAATACTAAAATGTGGAAAAGCGTGTTTTAAAAATTGATTGAATGCAGTATAATACAGGGGCTTCGGACCTACAGCTGTGACCTAAGTCTAACATACTTAACATTTCCGAGTTATGACAGACAATACGGATAAGCCGTACATTTTCTGCTGCCACACCTAAAAACCAGGGAAACTCTACCTTCACCCAGCTGAGAGAAGAAAGCTGCATCAGAGCCACCGAGGCCAGTTCAGCCTCTGGGAGCCAGAGCTTATCTTTTATGAGTCCTTTAAACAGCAGCTACACTGACCTTAAATCAACAATGAGAGGAGAGGCTAAAACAGGTACTTTCACTTATCTTATGATGTGGATTAGATCTAAATGTTACATTTCTGCTCCTTGTCAATTACTGGGACAATTTTTTAACAATAGCTTATAATCTTTCAAGTTTAAAGAAGTTAATGCCACCAAGAAAATTGAAAATAAAATAGATGACTAGTATATGGCAGCCTAATATAATTATTAGTGTCTATAAATATTTATGGCTTTACCTCTTCAAAAAAAAAAGAGCCCTTATGCCTCATGCTGGAAGGTGACCCTTCTGTCTAGAAAGGGCACAGGTCTCCTCCTAGTCCTTCACAGGACAGTACACCTTTGTTCGCCACCTGTCACCAAGGTGAGAGAAGCAACATCGGCAGCTTCCATCTGTGTGAGATACAGCGACCAAATGGGGCGCACCTGGGCTGCCCTGAATCCTATTTCTATTGTGAATTTTCACAGTTCATTTCTGACAAATGCTATGTATATCCTCCCTCTCACCTAGCAAGCAGCTCACATGTTGCTTTGTATGACAGATTAGTGTCAAGAAACCTTATTCTAAGGAGCATGAAGAAATTAAAGGTTAGTTTTAAACTTTATTATGATACTATGTTTGACTTAAATATATAGCTTTGAAGAAATTGGGCTTTGTAGCCATAACCAAATGTTTTAACCTAGCTCACCTATCTTTGGTTGGGCTAATTAGCACAGATTTTATGATAAAAGCATGATTTTTAAATAAACAGACTTTGATTATACTACAGAACAAATTTGCTTTTGGTAGTAAGAATTAAAAAAGAGCACATTCAGAAGCAAGCCTGGCACGGCTAGGCTTATCAGAAATAAACAATCTTACAGAAACCAACCTCAGACAAGGTTACTCTGCACCCATGATAAAATGAGAAAAAGAAGGCCATTTTCCGATTCGTCTAAGCAGAGACAAACATAAGGTCACTGTGGAACCCCCAAAATACCAGCTATCTCCCTTTTTCGCTAAGTGAGTGAGTGCTGGCTCTTTACCCAAGTAGCCACCGCTTCCTTACACCTTCCCCCAAATCTTCAAACCAAAGCCCACAGTCTGCTGTACGTTTTTCAAACACACTTTCCTGAGGGGCTCCGCAGTTGCCCATGGTGTGTGTTCTCCCCTGAATAAGTAATAAACCAAAGTTATCTTTGGCTGGAGGGCATGAAACACAAAACCAAAATGAAATAGGACAACTCTCAACTCTAAATTAGATAATAATCCTATTCTACACATCATTGTGTCTCTAGTCACTGAGGGAGAATAACAAAATGTTTATCCCATTTACTTCTCAAATCTTTTCAAGAAATCAGCTTTCTGGTTTTCAACTTGAGCAAAGGACAGAAATCCTTTGGTTTCTTCTTTTTATTTAAGAGCCAAAATGTACTTTAAAGATTCAAACTCTGTGACCTAATCATCTTTTTGTATAGTCTCTATAGGTTCTTTGCCAGGTCACAGAAACACCATTTTTAAAAAGTGACATTATTCCACACTGAATGAATACAATGGATTAGAAAGATCTGGCCCAGTGTTGTAAAATTCAGTACTGTACATGAGTCACTGCAGAACTCCATTCATTTTCATAAATAAGCAGTACACATACAGAACTATACAAATTTCAGACATAGGTTTAAAGATGGATGAATTCTTCACCTCATACACACATTTTCTAAAAACTGCCATCACATTTAACATAAAGGAAATTATGACTCACGCTTCATTAATGGGTACAAAAATAAAATCCTTCTCAAATATATCTACATGCCGGGTCCACGTTTTAACTCTCCCATGTCGCTTTTGCTGGATTCTGCAAGACAAGAGAAAAACTATCAAGCCTCTGAGATGTGCTACTGCTTCGGTTTATATGCAGCAATTTGTAAATACGAAGATTAAGATGTTAACAGAGCAAACAGTTGCATAACATGATTTAACAAGTTGGGGGAAGGAAACAGAACATCTGAGATGGAGCTAGGAGGCGCGAAACTGCTCATGACCGAATCTGGAGGAGAGAGACTGAGTTCCTGCTCCTACTCACTCGGTGGCCCGGCGGAGCCGGCACTCGGCTGTACCACACAGTGCACAGCACCCCACCCCGCTGGGCGCACATCACACCGTGCCCTGGGATGACTGAGGGAGGAGCGCTGGAAAAGCAGGCGTAATTGCACATTACAGAGGAAGACCAACTAACCCGGAGAGGCACAATTAGCAATCTGTGAAATAGTAGAAAATATTACTTATATTACACAGAGCTGCCATCAGTTCAAGACATTTAACAGCACATAACAACAAAAGAATGTACCAACTCTGTGCCTTTGACCAATCACCATTGAGCATCAGAGCCAGACACAGTCACTGCACCGACAGGTCATCAACGAAGCAGCTCAGGCCTAACACACAGAGTATTTTTTCCTAACAGGTCTTATAAGAATTATCCCAGGACCTTATTAAAAGTACAAATTCACAGGTTCCACTCTTAGGTATTATAGATGGAATATCCAGGGGAAAACAGACTAACCTGTATTGAGTATCTAAGTAACTGTTTTTAAACTAACAGGCATATTTAGAAATATGATCTAGATATTAGATCTAAAACATTATGAATTCAAGGTATTCTTGAGGTTTTATAATAGTATGAATTATATTGATTTTGCTAATTGATTATAGAATTTAAAAACTGCCTAAATACAAACAATTTTACTAAGTTGAACTCGAGTGTCTTATTACATCTGTTGAATATTTTCAAAGAGATTGACTTACGACAGATTAGTTGTTTCATGAAGATTTCTCCTCTCTCTCTGATTAAGGCGTTTATAGAAAAAAGAACTGAATATATGTATTTGGTCAGCCTCTTCTTTCTTCAGTTTTTCAAGCACCAAGTATCTATTTTATAAAAAATAACTCTAAATATAATATATTTAATAGTTTATACTAAAAATAGTCAAAATGATCAAGTGTCTCTTATGCACATCAATTTATTCCTTACAACTGAAGTTATTAGCAAAGTTTACTTCATATTCTTGACAACGATAATTACCAGATTACTCTCAAGTAATGAAAAGTGGTATTTGAGAGTAAAACTATGATCTGAAAGAGCAAATCTTTTAAAACAAGGGTACATTCATCAAACACTCATAGCAACATTATAACAACCAAAAATGTAAATGACAGAAATGCTCATCAACTGATAGAAAAAACAAAATGTAATTTATCCAGAAAATGGAATATTATTCAGTAATCAAAAGAAATGAAATACTGATCATGCTATTACACAGAACCCTGAAAATATTATGCTAAGTGAAGGAAGCTCATCACAAAGGCCCATAAACTCTATGACTTTACACATAACATGAAATGTTCAGAATATGCAAATCCACAGAGACAGAGAGAGGAGAAGTAATTGTCTGAAGTTGGAGAGCTACAGCTAATGGATTCTGGGGTTCTACTGGGGGAGGAAAATGTTCTAATATTGACTGTGGTGATGGCGGTACAACTGTCTGAATATACTAAAACCCACTAAATTATAAACTTTACATAGGTGAATTGTATGGTATGTGCATTGCACCTCAAGCTGTTATCTTTATGTAATGTGTCGTTTTAAACAGTTAATAAATGTTGCATATTCTAGTTTTTACAAAAAGGAAGAAATAGAACCTGCACAGTGGTGAAGTTGTAACAATGACTCATGATAGGGACCTTGCATGAGTTCTAGTTTTCCCTTGCCTTAGTTGTTCCTCTATAGGTCTATATCAGAACAAACAGCACTGGTTCTTTACATCACAAAAGTAAATTATGATATAGTAAATTTGTCTATGTCCCAAACTCCCACAAAGGTGTTATGCAAATTCATGCTTATAACCGTATTTTTTATTAAAGTGAGGACAGTCTGAGAGCCTTGTGATATCTGCACAGAAACAGCAAATGTCCCAGAGAGCACATCTTTGAGATGTGTCACTTTTATCATACTTGTTAATTATAAAGCTCAAGTGCTGATGAAAAAGATGTAACTTGCAGACTTCTTGCTTTAAGACAACTCAGTGTGGCCCCACAAATGATATTATAAGGCAATGAATCAGCTCATGACAGTTTAACACAAACTGCTGATTTCTACAATAATATCTTCAAATCAGAGCATGTAGTGAACAGATCAGATTTGAATTTAGGGAGAACCATACCGTAATGGAATAACCATGCAGCTTTTACCAGCCCAAATTACAATGGCCCCTTTGTAAAACTAAGATAAATAAACAAAGTGCTAATTCAACTTAAAAAGTTATTTGTGATTTAGGAAAACCAACTTTCCACTTTCTACATAAACAAATCCACGACTGTTAAAGTAATTTGTTTTGTCTTTCTGATCTGATAAACATATATAAGCCTTTCTGTGACTATTTATAGGGGTTTAAATATATATAGTTCTGGATTTTTTACATATGTGTGTCAGAACTATTGATTTTAATTAGAATAGCCATAACTCTCAATTTAGAACTAAAGGGAAAATCCAAATTTATTACGAAAAACTTGTGGGAATTTCTCCCATTTATGAGCATTTTTTTCTTCCAGTGTATAAATCACTTAAATAATGATGTCATGGTAAAGCTGTTCATTTGCCATTTCATAAAAGTAGACAATCTAACAATCAAATCATGACTTCTTTAAATGTAGGATGAAAAGATGACTTTAAGGCTAATTTGCAACCATATGTAATTTAGAAAGTAATTTTTACTAAGATAATTTTCTTCTTTGCATTTTGTTCAACATTCTCCAGATGCAAAGCCCTTCTACTTCTTGCAATTTAGGCATTTATTTAAATGTCTGTTCATGACTTGTCAAAAAGGAGGAGCAGTTCTGGTAGCAGCCATCTTACTTATTTTAAAAGTGAAGTTTTAAAAAAAGTTTCCTCTTTTTAACTTCTAACAAATATAACAGATTTCTTTTTAAATGTCAGATTTTGTTAGGTTTTCTTTTTTATTTGGAATACTAATTTGCATCAGAAAGGCAAAACTTGAAGACAGTATAATTTTATTGAAAGAAATTTGTTTTAAAGTATAACTATAAAATGTCAAGAGGCCTCCTGAAAATATAAAGAATTTCAAGAGTATAAACAAATGACTATAAAATCTCTACTGCAAAAAAAAAGTAGATTATTTAAGTATGAAATAGAATAAACTAAAATGTAAACAAAATATAGGAGTTTAACCTGTTTTGTAGATTCAATTATGATTTTGAAAACAAAAAGAAATTTTTTAATGTAAAGACATTAAACAGATTCAAAATAAAGGGGTGAAGAAATATACATTGTGCAAACAAATCAAAAGAAAGTTAGAATAGCTACATTCATTTGAAAGTAGGCTTATGAACTAGGATATTGTCAAGGATAAAAAGAAATACTACATGATAAAAGGATCGACTGTAAGACACAAACATATATGTGCCTAACAACAGAGCTTAAGAATACATAAAGCAAAAACTGCTAAGATTTGAAAGGAGAAATAGATGAATCCACAATTATTGTTGGAAATCAATAACCTTCTCAAAAGCTGACAGAACAAGTAGGCAGAAAATCAGTGAGGACAAAGGGACCCAAACAGTACTATCAAAAAATCTGACCTAAATGATATTCACAGAGCAACACTTCATCCAACAAGTTTTGTTCAATACATTTGAACTTTTCAGTAGCTTGGCTTGTTAAGGTAGTATACATTAGAATTAAGAGAGAAGACCGTTTTTAAAAATTATGGGGAAAAAAAGCATTAACATAAAATTTCCAACTGGACCATTTTTAAGTGTAGTTCAATATTGTTAAATATATACAAGTTGTTGTGAAACAGATCTCCAGAATTTTATCTTGCAAAACTGGAACTTGGTTATTAAACTACAGTTTTCTTTTCTACTGTCCCTCAGCTACCAGGTAACCACTATTTATTTTCTTTTTCTATGAATTTGACTACTTGAGATACCTCATTAAGTGGAATCAGTATTTGTCTTTTTGTGACTTATTTCACTTTGCATCATGTCTTCCATATTAATCCATGTTATAGCCTGTGACAGGTTTCCTTCCTTTTAAGGTGAGTATATGCTGTATTTATATATATGCCACATTTTGCTTATTCACTCTTCCATCAGTAAACATTTGGGTTGTTTCCATCTTTTGACAAGTATGAACAGTGCTACTATGAATATGAGTGTGCAAATATCTCTGAGACTCTACTTTCAATTCTTTTGGATATATACTCAGAAGTGGGATTGCTGGATCATATGATAGTTCTAGTTTTAATATTTTGAAGACCCATTATACTGTTTTCCATAGACTCTAGACTATTTTACATTCCCACCAGCAGTGCACAAGGGTTTCATTTTGTCCACATTCTCACCAACACTAGCTTAGTTAGTTAGTTAGTTAGTTAGTTAGTTAGTTAATTAACATAGTAGTCATCCTAATGGGTATGTGGTGCTCACTGTGGTTTTGATTTGTATTTCTCTGATGACTTATAATGTCAAGGATCTTTTCATATGCTTGTTGGCCATTTGTATGAAGTAACATCTTTTGACTGAGCTATCAAGAACTGTTTGAACTTGTCCTTGAATGTGTCTCTTAGGTCTCAAAGTTATCTACATCTGCAAAGTTAGGCAATTAAAGTCTAGGACAGTTTTTCTTGCCAGCAAATCTTTGACACATTTTATAACATACTAAACTTATTCCATTACGATTAAATTTTGTAAAAGGAAAAGCAGTGCCTTTGAGAAGGGGGTAGGTAGAGTTACATAAATAAGAATATATTACCCCCTGATATTAAGTAGACCCTGTTGATGGTGGTGTTGAGTTCTTCTATATGCCCTTGATGATTCTGTCTAGTTATTCTATCAACTGTTCAGAGAGAGGCATTGAAGTCTCCAGATATACTATGGATTTTCCCATTTCTCCTTTTAGCTCTATCAGTTTTTGTTTCATATATTTTGCAGCTCTGTTGTATGGCACATATCAGTTTAGGATTGCTAAGTCTTCTTGATGGATTCACATCTTCATCATTGTATAATGTCCCTTTCTATCCCTGGTAATTGTCTGTTTTGATGTTTACTTTATCTGATATTAAAATAGTACCTACTGCTTTCTTTTAATATTTACATGGTATATCTTTTTCTACAGTTTTCCTTTCGACCTGCATATATCATATTTCAAATGAGTTTTCTGTAGACAGGATGTAGTGGGGTTATGATATTTAATCCTTTCGGCCAATCTCAGTCTTTTAATTGATATATTCAGTGCATTTAAATGGGATGTAGTTAGTGATACACATACTATTTTCTAGTTCACGTTCTCTTTCCTCTGTTCTCTCACTCTCTGTTGAGCTTATTCATTAAAGTTTTATTATAGTTTCAGTTCTTAAATTTCCTATTCTTTTGTCTTTATCTCCTTCTAATTTTCCACATTTCATACACGTTCATAATTTTTCATTAAAGATTTTTTATTTTTTTTATGATGAATATCTTACAACATTGTCAGGTAATTCTAACATCTGTCCCATCTCAGTGGAGACTGTCTATTGATTGTCTTTTATCATTCAGTTTGAGATCTCTCTGGTTCTTGGGTGAAACAAATAATTTTCAATTGAAATCAAGACATTTTGAATATTAGGAAACACTGGGATGTCACTTAATTCTTGTGTCCCAGTACGCCTCCCCTGGCACTGCACCCCAGCGGGGGCAGCGAGCACCACCTCAGTGCCGTCAGGCGGGAGGAGGGGAAGTTCAGTCCACCATTCCTATGAGAGGCGGAGAGGCTCCAGGCCACTGGCGGTGCGAGTGGGAGGTTCCCCGGTAGGCCTGATGGGGAGGGAGGGAGCTCTCAGGATCCCCTGGGGATCGGGCTGTAAGTCCAGCTCTACTCAACCCTAACGAGCTGAAGGTCACTGTGACCTCACAGCTCCCCTCTGCCCTCACCTGCCTGTGCCTCTGCCATGTTGATACCCCTGGACGTGCCCTCCTTTAACACCTCACCTGCCCTCAACCGCACGCCGTCACTCTCTGGCCTCTTCCTCTTGCCTCTCAAACACCTTCAGGATTCATTCATGGGAGCAGCTTTCCGCCCTGTCTCTCTCTTAAAATCTACTCTCTCGGTTCTGTCTTTACAGCTCTTTTTCTCATTCTGTATCTGTACCTAAGTAATTTCATCCATCCTCATAATTAAAGTACCACTTTGAAAGTAAAGACTCCCAGCTCTGTATGTCACCAGACCAGAACTCAAATGACCTCCAGAACCACAGAGTCAACTGCCCCTTTTGCAGAAGCACTGACATTTAAAGGGCAACTTGTCTCCCCCTCACCAAAAGCTGTTCTGCCTCTGCAGTAACTGCTTCACTAGAGGCAAAATCACTTTGCAGGTCTCACTCATCAGAAAAGCAGGAGTTATGTGGCAGCCATTTCCCTCCTTAATATCCATTCAATTAGCCCTAGAGTTTTGTTAAACAACTCTGTTAAAACACTTCATTATTTCCCCTTCACTCCAAGTAAAATGTCTTAGACTTCTTATATCACCTTAAATTTCCTTAAATCATATTTCATCTAGACATCCACAATGAACATGCTTGTCAAAATGATCTTGAGGAAACCCAATTATGATATCATTTCTCTGATCAAAACCTCTCGCTTCTTATAACGAGGTTTTCTTTTCCCAGACTATGGGTTGCAACCATTAGTAGGCTACACAATCGATCAAACAGCTTTTAATAACCACGTTTTTAAAAAGTACTTGTTTTATGAAATACATTTGAATAATCTAGAAAACCTGGAGAGACTAGACACCGACAGTTGTTTTGTTTCATGTACACACCCATTATATATCACAAACCAGTAAACACATACAACTTTATACATGTATAAACACACTGCACATACATGTATATGCATGTGTACACTGGGTCATGATGGAAGGTCTTCCAGGAAGGCCTCTTGGTCCCTCACATTCCCCAGCCCCCGCCCAGAGAATGAAACATTACACTTCTGCTGTGTCTCTACCATGTTAATGCTTGTCAAAGCTTTACTCCCATGTTTGTGTTCCCTGTAAGAACATAAACTGCTAACACAGGAGCTGGCACGCAGCTGCAACTTGGTGAACATTTATTGAAGGAAATGACTGAAATCATACTTCTGTGCTTGCTCAGCGAACTAATACCTAATCTAGGACAGTAATTTTTAAAAGGCTTAAAACACTCTAACAATAACAACACAATAAGCTATCATTTACGGTCACTTTTCCTGGTACTTGACATGTGTTGTTATTTCATTCTCACAATTCTTTTAGATACTGTTATTATTACCATTTTTAAAATGAGGAAACACAGAGACACAAATTACTTCCCAAATGTCACACAGTAAGTGGCAATAATGAATTAAAACCAATTTTTGACTCAAGAAAACAAAATTATACATTACGGAATGTTAAAGATATGCTAAAAGGTTAGTAGAAAATTAACTTACTTCAAATAAAAGTCTATAATAACATCATTTAAAAATTCTCCTTCACTTAGACAGTGCAGGTCCTCATTAGTAACAGAGATACCTCCCTTAGCTGGAGGTGGTGGGTAGACTATCAATCTGCAAAAAAATTTTAAAACACAAGCAAATAAATAAGTAAATATATATGCAAACACACATGTGTATAACTGAAGTGTAATAAAACAGACAAGAAATTCAGAACATTGCAAACATGGAGGAATTCTCACTTCTCTACAGGGCCCATGAAGATGGTGTGAGTCTCTCCGGTTTCTTCTTCCTCATCAAAAAGCTGGAATTCTTGTTTGTTTTTAAGTTGTATTTTAGATTCAAGAGACACCTGGTAAAAGAAATTCGAATCATCAATTCACAAAGTCAATTGAGAAAATTTAAATAGAAAGAGCAAGCACAAGGCAAGGAAGCTTTTCAAATGAAAATATGAATCTAAAAAGTACACATGCTTTTTAACAATTACAAACGGCAAACAGGCAAAACTGGGGCCCACTCCCTTTGCACCCACAGCTTCTAAAACAGCAGCACTTTTCCCACTTTTTAACAATGGTTTTCTGGGTTTTGTCTAAGATCTCTACTATCGATATTAAATGAGATCATGTGAGTAAAAACCCAAAGAGCAGATACCCCGTTTTTTCTCCCGGGGTGGAGGTCTGTCTAAACTCAGTGGTGCAGCCACCCATGGGGTATGGAGCCCAGGCCCGAGGAGCCCAGGCCCGCGAACGCCTCCTCCAGACACAAAAACAAATCTGTGGGCGCCGGTCACTGGCATCTGCACCCACCGCAGCCTCAGGCTCCAGCTGCTCTTTTCTTTCCCTGGAACCACCTCCTGCGGCCGGTTCTGCCAGCGAAGGGGAACACCTCCCCTCCCTTCCTCTGCTCTTTTCCTTGACCCCCTAACTGTGTCAACAGCTTTTTTTCTGGTGAGGCCTTGCTCAATACCAACATTGCACCTGATTTCCAAGTCTGCATAGGTTGAAAGATTTTAAGTATTTCTAAAAGTGAGCAAAATTCACCTGCTGTAAAGTGGCACAGAAACTTAGAGTATTTAAGTCACATTTGTGTCACTTAACATTATACTATGTGTTACAGTGGTACTGAAGCCCTTGGTTCAGATGGATTTGAGTTACCTACTATATGTTTGGATACATATATTGACAGTCAAGATCAAATCATATATATTCTTCACTTGCCAAGCTTTCAAACACATATGTGCATGTTATATATAAATGTACAATGCACTGGGGACCAGAATTCCTGTATTTATATTGAAGCCAATGGCATCACTGATAACGACTAGCAAATTTAAGAAACTATAATAATCGGTTTGAATATAGCCCTGTTTGTAAATGTAGGCTGAGAGTGGGAGGTAAAGAGAAAAGGATGAGAGAAAAAGAGACAGAAATTAAAGATAAGAATAGAGTGTGGGAAGAAAACTAAAAATGCCTATACTAAGTTCTATTTGCGACACAAACCACCTACCCACCATTCGTGTTTTGACATAAGTAGTTTACAAATCACACATAAAAAGCAAGTAATTCTGAAATGGAATTATTAAAAAGATCTAACTCCAAAATGAGAGGTAAAATAATGTAACATAGTTCCCTTTCATGCTGTCCATTATTTAAAAGTACACTGAAAAATTTTAAAACATAATTACATTTATTTTGTTTTCCTTTTGTACACAACTTCCTTTGATGCTCTCTTCATACGTCCTTGTACAGGCAACAAGCCTGCTATTGGCTTCTTCAAAGGGAATTTTCGCAAAAAAATTGGACACATTATTCTTTATACCAATTTCAGTAATGATATTTTCAAACACCATGTTTGCCTGAGGATCTAGGCCATTTTGAAAAATTAAAATGATGTACTGTTCTTCCAAATCTGAAAAGAAATCAATAGAACTTACAAGTTTAGAAGAAAAAAATAAGCAGACATTAGAAAAAGAGTAACAACTAGGTATTTCCAAGAGTATCACCGGAAAACCCGGTGTACATGCTCCAAGCAACGGTGGCACACAGCGGACGTACACGAGCCCTGGACCGAGGACCGGCCAGTTCTCCTGACAGTGTCCCGGGTTCTGAAGAGGGAGGAACTGTAACACCCACTAGCGGCAGCTCAAGAGCCAGTCTATTCGTGGATGTCACTAATTCACCTCATCTACCAGAATGCAAATAGAATTATGGTTTTAAAAACACATCAATTAACATTTTTGTCAAACACAAATAAGAAACTGCCTTTTTGTTCCATCACCTCAGAATTTAACTGCAAACACTGCTGTCACTGACGTGCCAGCTGTAGCGATCCTTGATCCATCACCAAGCGGAAGCAGCAACGACCACTGAGCATTTATTTCACAGCTAGTCGCGCGGGGCCATAAATGGTAAGAAGGGAAGGAAACAAACTGGAGAACCACATCTGTTGGTGACAGAGGATGAAGACCCATTCTTTGAACTTGCAAACTTCCTATTCAAGCCAAGTTTCAAGGACTCCAGATTTGTATGGTTGATTTATACTTAGCACTCTTTATCAGCTCATTTAAAAAAAAATCATTTTACTCAGATTATATAGTGTTCAAAAAAGAGTGCAAATCTTTTCAGTTTTAACCTGTTTTGAAAACTTTCTAAATGAATTAAGTTGGTTTTTATTTTCAGAGCTCCCAATACTTGTGTACTTTTCTCCATCTGCTAATGGGGGCAGTAATATCTACCTTACAAGGTCCCTGTGAGGACTGTAGTAACACGCACCAAAGCATCTATCAAGTGCACACTCACATTCTGCTGTTCAGTGTATTCTATGGATTACTATAAACTGCTCTACATGACGTACTTGCCAGCTTATTCACTCCTTTACGATCACTCCACACCTGATCCTCCGCGTTCACTCGCAGCTGCATGCCCAGCTTCTGATAAACTGCTGGTATTGTCTGGAGAAACACTACTGGTAATTTTCGGACATTACACCATTCACATTTAGTTAGATCAGAGGTATTTAAAGTAATCCCTACAGGATCAGTTTCTGGTTCTGGGGGAAAACAAATGGAAATGGAACGGAGTCAATTATTAAGAGGGCAAAATGACAAATGCAGGAAACTGAGAAAATACAAGTTTAAAGTTATGCACGTATTTATTATGCTCTGTAAATAGTAACTCTAGTGGGAAATAAAGAAAAATCTTTTTAACTATTTCAAAGAAGCTTCTATATTTTTTCCAAATTAAAAGAAGATTCCAGTGAAGTATACTTATAAAATTAAACATAGGTTTTATGATGTTACAGAATGAAACTATACTGATACACACCCTTTGTTAAGATAAATGTAATAACAAATCACCTCAATGAATTCTATGAATATCATTTTAATTTCTATTCCTGTAAAGTGTTTAATGTAAACAAAGCTTTAGTGAATAAAAAGACATAAAAAGCTTACCTTCTATCTGTATCTTGATAAAATCTAAACAAAACTAAAAATAAGATAAATTAGTACCAATCATATACATGTGAAGACTTTGCTGCCAACTCCTAAATGGCGTGTTATTTCAGTCTTAAGACTACAGAAGGCAGAAATGGAACATCTACCATGTGCTTAAATATGAGCTATTCCCCCCTCCTAATTCTCTCTCAAAAACATGGGCTTCCCCTTTTGTATTCAAGTACTTAGAACATTTTTATTTCTGCTTTTCTTTCAACTTCAAAGAGATGTTGAGAGAATATTACAACACCTGAATATGCCATACCTAGATTTCCTGTTAGTATCTCACCATACCTACTCTATCATTCTTTCTATGTATGTATATGTACATACTCCCTTTTGCTAAATCAATGCACACATATCTCAAGAACAAGGGAATTCTCCTTTGCAGTCCAAACATCTTCACCACATTGAAGAAAATCAAGATTAACTTCACCTGACATAGAGTTCCATACTGAAATTTTCCCAGCTGCCAAAAATTGTCCTTTATTGCTGTTTTAACTTTTCCCCAATCCTTAATTCTATCAAGATTATACTACATTTGCCTCTTTTGTCTACTCCAATCTAGATCAGAAACCTGCCTCCCTCTTTTCTTCATGACATGGCCTCTGAAGAGTTCAGTTTAGGGTCTACAAAATGTACAACATCCTAGACTTGCGTTTCCTCAATTTTAAACTCAGGCCACTGTTTTCCAGCAAAAACCATCACATCAGTGACAGTTTTGTACCTCCTACTTTATCACACTGGAAGGCAAAAGATGTCAGGCTGTCTCGCTATCGATACAAGTCTAATCACTTGACAAGACAGTGTGCCAGAACTTTCCACTGTAAAACACATTTTTCCCTCTGTAATTAAATAATAATCCATGGAGAGATACTCGAAAGCTTGTTACTTTTCTTAGTAACACTCTGTCCAAAGGTTTTAGCATTAATTGAAGATCTTGTGGTCTGAACTGGGTATTGCTGATGATTATAAAATGTTGATTTTCTAACTATTTTAATATGGAGAAGACATAATTAGGCCTAATATATCCTGAGCTTATACTCATTTTGTGTCTATATAAGAGAACTGAATGAAGAGATAAGAACTTCAAAATGCATTAAAAAAAATAAGTTGGACACAATAATTTGCGATCACAATATGTCAGTCACAGGGATGGTAGTACAGCATGGAGAATACAGTCAATGATTCCATAACATCTTACTACATAGATAGTAACTGCACTAGAGGGGGTGAGGGTTTAGTAATATGAGTAACTGTAGAACCACTGTGCTGTGTATTTGAAATCAACATAAGATTATATATCAATGATACTTTAATAAAACAAAGGTAATTTGGATTATCAAAAAATAGTAAGTTGGATTAGTATGTAGTGGGATGAACAGATATATGAAAAGCAAGTTTAGAAAAATGGTAATGGCAGAAAGTAGCTGGGATTTTATGAGTGCTTACTTTAAAATTTTTTCAACTCTGAAAATCTTCACAATGTAAAAAAAAGGAAGCAAGAAAATACATAACAAATTTTAGTAATTATTACAATAATTGCATATTCTAGAATGTCACTAAACACAATTTCTAAAGATTGTGTTTGAAAGTAGTATGTTATTTGGTATTACTGGAAAGTAACATTAATTGGGGATATCAAGAAAGGTACTGTAGCCTGGGAAACACTCAACACACACAGGAGCAGAAGTTACATGCTTTAAAAGGTCTATTAGATAACTCAAAATGTGGCAATAAGGATGACTTAAAAACTAACATGGAAACATTTTAATAAAATTGTTGCAGGAAATGTAGAGGCACAAGATATAGGAATAAAAAGAAGCATGTCTAAGTATTTGTCATTCTAACATTTGTGTATACCTAAGTGATACCCCCAAGAGCTTCTGGACTTAAGCTGCCATAAACCTTGATTTTTTATCTTCTCAATTTTCTCATTGGAAAAATGAGGAACTGCATTATATTCCTAATAATGGAAGCCATTTTCCTATTAAACATAAGTATTTAGTTTTAAATAACAGTAGCTTTTCTAGATAGTGCCAAATTCTAATGCTGAGGGGATTTAAAATAATTCACCTAGTAATAATGATACATTTAAAATAGTAAAAGATTAAAAAATGTCTCAGATTAATCATGACAAAGCAGATAAATTATTTCACTACAAAATATAAGTATGTTATGCTAAACAAGGACCTGTCAAATCATTTTTTAGCACACTATCTGCAGAATGTACAGATCCATTATTCTTCTCTTCCTTCATCAAAGAATGTTCTTTTGGAAAATCCCATAGCACAAGGAAGGTTAATACCACAGACTGAAAACCTCTACACTGTAAGCACAACTATTTTTTGGCTGAGATATTTCATTTAGCATTTTTAACAATAAAAAATATGTATCAACACATTTATATTACACACACTGCCCTTTAAAGTAAGTTCACAGTTTTCTTCACTAGATTATATAAAACCTAACTGGTAACTGTCATGTAAAAAGCATTATGTTCAAACTCTTAATATAGTTCTTGATAGGTAGCCTTGAGACTAAATACTCAACTTTTAGCTAAATGTCTAAATTACCAGCAAAATCTTGATCATACTAAAAAGTCCTGAATAACTGTTAATATGGGGAAAAGCCATAAAACTTACATTTTTGAGGTACAGTGACACAGAATGACATTTTTGTTAATTGACAGAAGTTAGGAAAAATAATCTCTACTATGAAGGTTTGTAACAAAACACAAACTTCATAAATTCCTGACAATATGTTGCAATGCTACCAGGCAATTAATGGATAGACATTCTATGCCTAACTTGCTCTGAGTCTCTGGAGTACTTCTGAAATGCTCTAGCTCTAGGGTTTAAGTTGTGAGTAGGTTGAGTTTTTGATGAAAAAAGACAAAAAATGCTAGTTTCCCACACAACTTTCCTGATAAGAAATCACGCCCACATTTCATTTTCTCCTAAAAACTAACATATAAAGTTTCCCCCCCTTCTGATCATATTGTATCCTAGAACCACGAATCCTAGAAAAGTACTACTTATCAAGATTTAAACAATAATAATAAAACCACCCTTTAACTTTCCTAATGTGATATAATGTGCTTTCTGAAAGACAGTGTTTTATGTATAAAGGATAATACTAGGAGACAGTGTGGAAAAATAACTGGCAACAGTCAGGGAAGTCAAGTAAAGGCATTTAAAAATAAAGCTTATAAAATAAACTCAGTGCTGCAGGGAGACTGACCTACCAACAATGTACAGATACCCTGGGAGGAGGAAAAATGATGACTAAGAAGGCTGGGTGATGACATCGTGTAACTAAGAGGACATTACATTAAATCTCCTCTACAAGAAACATTAAAATTTCAATCAGGAAATCCACATTTGAATTGAATTGGGGGCAGCAGACTAGTAAGTATGACAGGTAAGAAAAAAGGATCACAGAAGGTGCTTTGGGCGTTGTGGGCACTGAACTAGCCCAGAAGTGCAGTGCCTCTTGGGTGGCCATTGTAGTTCAATCATCTGTTTCTAGGAGTCTTAGAAGACATTTTCCAGCAGACCCCAAAGCTTTCGGGGTCCTCTTTCTCTCATTACAGTTCTTTAAGATACTCTCTTCATGCACTGAGCTGGTCTAAGAATGACACAGTCACACACTAGGGGGGTTTCTAGCCCAGGAGAACAGCATCTTCCTAGGATGAATTTGTCACTAATTTGAACATTGCATTCTGATTAATTTTTTTACCCACTGATTTTTATAGTGAGGAACTATTTATAACTTTATATTATCCTTTTATCATTTATACTTGTTTATATTATACTTTTAAAGCAATTTGAAGCCTTGAAATAATTTTGATCTATTACATTAAGTATTTCAGTTTAGAATTTAAGAATATTACACATTAGCTTTAGCCATGGAATTCTGCATCTTATAACTGGGACAGTAGAGACCTTGAGAATGTACTTACAATCACAGGCTCTATTAACAGCCGAAAGAGTGTTCCCACTCGTATGCTCCGACAGTTCAAAATGACGCTCTCAAAGGAACTCGGGCAGTTTAAAGTTACAGGATCAAGTGAAGCTTCTTGAGAAGTCACCTTGCGACGTTTTAGAGGTGTGTTGACAATAGAATTACCAAACTGAAAAGGGAAATGTTCACGGAATAAGTCACTAAAACAAGGCCGCCAACTAAGCATACACAACGCAAGAAGACCCGCCACAGAAGTGTGGTCATCAGGACGTCACACAGATTCACTGCAGCACGTCAGATGGGGTGTCTGTGTTATAATTATACCTCCTGGGTCCAAACTACATCTGCACCCCCTTTAATGATCTGATCATTGTGAACATTAGTAACAACTCCTTAGGTTCTGGTGTCCAACACTGTAGAGCCAAAGGCAAGAGTGACTGCCAAGTGAGCCACCGCGGAGCAGCAGGGCTGCACAGGCCCCACAGGGGCACGCGGCGGGAAAGCTGGCGAGTAACTGGCACTGCGGGTGCCTTGAATTAAATCAGCAATTCTTTAGAGAACAGGTAATTTAGGGGAATGGTCAGTTACGTTACAAAAGAATGCTTCTTTATATATTTAAGGATGTTAAACTACTTTATCTGTTAAATTAAGATTTCAGTCACTTCCAAATGTAAATTAATCATAATATGATATTTCTCTAAGTATGTAATTTAAGCATAACTAAAAGTAATTGTTAAAAGCTTTATTATTACAAGGATAAACATACTCCTGTCAGAAAACAAGAGGAAAAAAGCATCCACTACAGAGAAATGGGCACTCATCCTATTCTCCCATTAGAGACAAGGCTGTGATCTATAACCCAGCAAAAACCAGGTATGAAAACAAAATGCTATATATATCACACACACAAATATTTATTTCTGTAAACTGCTTTTTCAGGTTGAAAAATTTATTATGAACATTTTCTCAGATTATTAACAGAAACCTATTAGAAAGGTTTAAAAACTTTTTTTAGCTTTGGAATTAGTTCTTCACATGAGACATTATTTAGCTCAACACAACAGATAACTCAGGAGCTGCTCCAGGGGACCCCACAGAGGAGGGGCCAAGTCTAGAACTGGGCATCCCGCACCGTCCTGGGGAGCCTTAAGGGCTCTTCCGCGGGCCAACATGAAAACTCCTCCCCACACGTGCATTGTGGAAATCCCTTAGTTGGGTAGCACCCTCCAAAGAGGGCTGGCCCCGAGACCTTTCTGACCTCCCCCCAGGAAACACTATTCTCCAACTAGCATTTCTGCAGCTAAATCCTGGTGTATATAATTACTGCCAAATTGCACTCCAGCAGAGTTATGCCAGTGTACGCACCCAGTATTCCATTTCTCCAAACACTAACCAAGATGAGATACTATTATATTTTTGAAAATTTCAGCTAATAAAATGGTAATGTAAATGAAATGCTTTAACTCCACTGGCAGGTCTTTACTTTTTTGAATTCTATCGTTTGCTTTACTCATTTTTCTACGGTTTGCGTCTATAAAGGGCCAACGCACACTGTGTCACATAGTTCGCTCTTTTTTCCCACTTGCACTTACATCAAATTTCCGTTGATGGTGTTTTGTGCACTATTCTATGCTTTCCTTTTAATCAAATATATTTATCTCTTCATTTACTACTTCTGCTTGTGCTGAAATGTCTGGAAAGGCATTCCCCAAGATTATAGTAAAAACAGTAATCAATCTTTTTTCTATGATCATTAAAGTTACTTTTTGTTTTTCATTTCTTATGGTTCTCTTTTTAGCAACGAAGTATGTATGTTTCTATATTTTTATCGATATTCCAAAATTCCTGACATATATATGCACATATATACATGTATATACACTTCTTCACAACTTTTTTCTTAAAAGTTTTTACAAATTTAAGAAAAATATGCATGTATTTCTGCATCTGGGTATTCTCATTCAATAGAACTGTATAAAAATCTTAAGACATTGACAGAGCTCTAATTTTTATTGTCAATGGCTGCAAAATAGTTCACCATATGGATGTGCCGTATTTCTTCAGCCATTTCCAAACTAACGGGCAATTACTTTGCCTGCAGCTGTTCTGCCGATAATCATGTTTATTGACACAGTCTTACAAACTGGAGGGGGATGATTTCTTTGAGATTGAGTCCAGGGAATGAATTATTTGGTCATTCGGTATACATTAAAAAAAATTTAACACACGCCATTACACTGTTTTCTCAAAAGGCCATTAACAACTTTCTTTTCCATCAGCAAATCAGCAAAGTACCCTTTCCCTTGGATTCTTGCCAGCAGTACATTTTAATTGATTTTACATTGATTTGGAAGTCTGTCAAGCATATGGTTGTATCTGATTTTCTCTTTTAACTTGCACTTCCTTACTTATCTGCACTTTTCATGTGGGAGTTTATTATCTGAATTTTCTCCTCTTTTTGACTATTTCTTTTTTCATTTCTTTTTCCCTCCAACTTTTAAGAGTTGTCTATTTATAGTTATTAGAGCAGTTAAAATGCTTGCATTACAAATAGCCCTCTCTAGATCTATTATCTGTTACATAGTTTCTGTTCTTCTGCCATCTAACAATTTGAAATTTTCATAGAGTAAAATATAATGACTTCTCCCTGTCCACTAGATTATATGAGTACACTTTATAGTTGTAATTTGCTGTTAGGATGATGTAGTTTCTTCTTGGTGAATTTTTTACACTTTAAGTCTTTAACTGAAAATTATTCTCATGCATGTTTTAATGTTCTTTCAAATAATCTTCCAAGTGGAATTTTAAGCCCCACTTAAAGAACTACTCATCTTTTTCTCCTATGGATGCTGCCTATCGACAAAAAAGTTACATCCCCAAAGGGAGACTTCATACGAACGGTGTCGGCCAACATGAAAAGCACCTGGTCTCTCATCCTTGCTTTCCGCGGCAGCGGGCCTAAGCTCGCCTCTGCGTCCGCGGGGCGGCCCCCCAGCGCCTGCTCTGCTCCGCAGGGGTCCTCCTTGAGGGCCGCTTCCGCTCGCCCAGTGGACGGTGCTGGGGAAGAACATGCCGAATCAGCAGGCTGCGGAGACACGCTTTTCCTTCTCTTAGTCCTGTCATTGTCATCATCATCATCACTGGACAAAATGACTATAAAGAAAATGTTAAATACTTCAGGTGTTTCGTTTCTGTCAGTTAAATACGTAAATACGTTACCAAGGTGGAAGGCAGACCACATTTGCTTTGGGAGACCTCCTCCAGATATGAGACTAATCAAAATGAATGAAGATAAAGTAAGTTCTCGCTAATGAAAAGTTAAATTTTGAGAACAGTTAAAAATGGAGAAAGCATAAGAACTGGCTTTTTTTTTTAAACAATATGCAAATATGAAATTGATTCTTAGTCCATCACCATCATCCACACAAAACATACAGCAGAAACTAAATGTTCATTAGTAGGCCTATTTTAGAGTTCCAAAAATCTAAACTATGAAGATAATCTGCAAACACACTGTTCACAAAATAGCACTTTAAGTGTATATGAAACTCCATGTGACCAAGTAATTTTATCTCACCCAGAAAATCACTAAAATCATCAGGCCCTGGGAGAACTTAGACCAGTGCCTAATACTAACTAGATTGTATTAGGGCAAGACATCACAAAGGTATCTGCTCGTACACCTCAGTCATTACTGAATCTTACCAAACCTGCAGAGCCACCCTTGAGCCAAATCTTAAACCCTTACCCTGGTTTATAATGTACAAAATCCCGACCCTGCCTACTACTCCAATTTTCTCATTCTAC
This sequence comes from Manis pentadactyla, assembly GCF_030020395.1. Taxonomy (NCBI): domain Eukaryota; kingdom Metazoa; phylum Chordata; class Mammalia; order Pholidota; family Manidae; genus Manis; species Manis pentadactyla. Next base: position 5,849,862 of record NC_080034.1, read on the forward strand.
TCCATTTTCCTCTCTTTATGCTCCAGACACTCTAGCTATTTATTTTGTTCCTCAAACAGCACAAGCTTATTCCTGCCTTGACTGCAACTCCCCTAACACTTTGTAGTTCTGTCATAACATCAGCTTAAATACCACTTTTTGACTGACTACTCGATCTGAATGTAAGCACATAGGTGGACTTGCTTATTCACATCATTTGATTTAAATCTTCTGTTGTTTTTTGTTGTGGACATTTATTTACTCTTTTGTCTCTCCCCACTGCATATACAGTGTAAGGGATCATCTGGTTCACTGCTCCATTCCCAGTCTAAACTGTGCCTCCTAAAGAGAAAGCATTCAAAGATCACATGCTTTGGAATGCATGAACTCATAGGAGTGGTTTTCTTTTTTAGTATCCCAAACATAAATGTCTAATTGATAAGTTCTGAGTAATTACATACCCCAGAGAGGCTTCATTGCCACATAATTCCACCTGTCTTATTTTGCTAAGCAGTCTCAAAAGCAAATGCTAAAATTGGATCTTTCTTAAAACTGGTACTTTATCATTTTATTAACAGAAAACATAAAAGGCCAGATTAGAAGGTCTAAGCAAATTTGTATGTATTTGAAAGTTAGGGCTTTGCCACTTACTAGCTATCTGCCTCAGTTTCCTCTCTCCAAAACTGGGGACTATACTGGTACCTAGTCAAAGAACTGTTGCAAGAACAAATGATTTAATAGGTAAATAAATTAATAACTTGTTTTGCACAGTGCCTGACATATGTAAGTTTTTTAAAAGTCCAAGAACTGCTTATGTTTATGAAAAACCACACAGAAATAAGCGAGGCCTAGTGTTCTATCTACAACTACTTTCATGGAAAGCAGTTACGCTTCAAGGGCATTAAACCTTCTGTTATCTACTGTAACAAAACTTATTCTAAAGCCCCAACTGCTGCAACAGACAGCACTGTACTACATGATTGTTTTATTAACTTAAAATAAATGAGGGTTCTGCTCAATGTCACCAGAATTGCAAAGCAAATGGAGTGTGAAAGATGACATTATATAGTTAAAAAAGTTAACTATAGCTGCTTTAATTCTATGTAAAACACACATTTTTCTCTCTATATATCTAAGATTTAGGTCAGGGTCTGCTAAGGACTGAATTGTGTCCCCCCCCTCAAAATTCCTCTGTTGAAAACCTAACCCCAATGTGACTATATCTGGAGACAGGGCCTAAGAAGAGTAACAAACGTTAGATGAGGTCATAAAGGTGAGGCCTCAAGGTGACAGCACAGGTGTCCCTGTAAGAAAAGAGAAGAAACCAAGAGATCATGCTTTTCCTTGCTGTGAAAGGACAGTGACAGGAAAGCCATCTGCAAACCAGGAAGAGAGGCCTCACCAGACACCAATCCTGATGACACCTTGATCTTGGATTTCCAGACTCTGGGACTATGAGAAAATACATTTTTGTTGTTTAAGCCACTCAGTCTGGGGTATTCTGTTACAGTGGCCTGAGCAGAATACAGGGTATCTTTGTACTTATATTCCAAACTTGTCCCCAGAGACACCAGCATGTCTTCCTCCTCACTAATTCACTGTTCAGAAGCTCCTTTATCAAGAATGCCAGTTCTACCACCTAAAAAGTGCCCTTTCTCATTGTGATACTGACAACTGCTGCTCCCTATCCCCGGGTGGGTCTCACTTTCCACCTGGAATTCGTGACTCCTTGAGACACTGCATATTTTACTTACTATTTAACCACCCAGGACAGAATAAAAGCTTCATGGTAATAAACTATTTTAATGGGAATAAAAATTTAAGAATTATTAAGTATATTAAAAAAACAGACTTTGGAAGCAGAAAAATCTGTTCATTCTAAACTCCAATAGTCCATATGCGTAAAATATTTAGAAGTCACTCAATCTCCTTAGGCCTGGGTTGCCTCATTTATAAAATGCAGTGTATTAGTACCTACCTCACATGATTGTAAAAATAAATTGGCTAGTGTAGAAACCTTTATCACAAAGTACACAGCATGCAATAAATGATATTCCTATCATATCCATATTACTAATATGAAATGTTCTTAAAACAGAACATATTTTTTCATATACTTTAATTAGATGTACTTACTTATACTTTTTAGTTTTGTTTTTGAGCAGGGGAGGGGAGTAAACCTAGGCTTTATGGTTTTAATTCATTGTTGATATGGTTGGTGCTAGGTTAAGCTCTGAATAAATTATCACCTCAGAACCACATGAATTTATCTTTGTTTTCCTTATCAACTTAACCCCCCATCCTGGAAACCTCCTCAGGATGTTAAAAATTTGGCTCAGTAATAATGCTCAGTAACTGTCTAATAAATAGATTAGATTTTTCATCATTATCTTACCATTAAAATACAAAAACCTCACCATTATGAACAATTCAAATGATATTAACAATATTTAATATTGCATTGGTACAACACTAAAATGTATAATAAAATATCCATTAAATACCAACATCATCATAACAGAATGCTGGCTGGACAGCTATCATACAGTAATTATTTTTTTAATAAAGTTCTTTTCAGAAAATAAGCTAATGTACTGGTATGGGCTAAGGTTTTTATATTCAATTGAATTAAAATAGAACTTGAAATGTTTCTGAAGTTTAAAGAAAATCTTAATTTTACTCCCTTTATTTGCGAGTTTTCAGAGTAACGATTTAGAACCTTAAGCAACCTCTAAGGGTAATCAATGGAGAGCCTTTTTCTTTTGGGGTTAGTATGGGGATATCGTTATTAATTAATTTCAATGTATTTGACGTATTTCAATGAACAGTAGTTATGATTTCTTTTGTGACCCGAATAGACATATTACTGGTCAGTGGGGGACCTTTCATTTTAGTGCATGTGCCCTTCTGACATGCCCATAGTACTTTCTGGCAGCCTCTATGCTTGTGAAAAGGCAAGATGATCTAGGTTATTCTCATCTGTTTGTGCCCCAGACCTGGAGTCAGTCATTTCTCTGAGAAGCTTGGGTTATTTTTAGTGAAAAATGTTTTTAAAAAGTACCAGTATTGTCAACAGGGCTGTTCATGTATAGACCAGGGTTGCTTAGTTCTCTAGGCATGTTCTGTGGATAAAATCAGGAAATTATTCTCTATTTAAGAGAAAATATATAATAATTTTGCAGTATTTCCAATTCAAATTTAAAGTTACAGGAGTTTTACTTCTTTGATTTCACTTTTGTATTCCTTTTCTCTAACAATGAATAAACTTAGGATTTCTTTGAGTTCTGTTTGACCTTAAAATATATATATACCGCAGTAGGAATGTACAGCCACAAAATTTTTATTTGAAATGCATTTGAAATATTCTGCAATAAAAGCCATCAACTAAACATATAATCAGGTTCATTTGTTTCATTAAAATTTTCTTTTAACATTTCTGATTTAATTTTGGTTTATGACCATGCAAAACATTTAGATGGTTCCAGAGTCAAATATATAAAACAAGGTATATTTAGGGAAACCTAGCATCTATCCCTAATTCCTACATTGTTTCTTCCTTTCCAAACAGCTTCTTTTTAAAATTTGGTATATTTTTTCATTAAAAAAAAAAAGTATATTCATTCTTGGTAGCATGCTATGCACTGTGCTCTGCATCTTGCTATATTTACTTGATTAAAGATCTTGGAAACCACTCTACACAATATTAAATGAGATCTTTCTCCACTTTTACAGCTACAAATGCTATACATATTCAACCAGTCCCTGGCTGTTTCCAATTTTCTGCTATTTATTACCTAAGACTGCATTTCAGGGTACACACATATGTATACATGTGTAGGGACAGGAAAAAGATGTAGGGGTAAGGGACTCATTTCCACTGAGTCCTTCCTATGTGTCAAGTACATCACTGGATTACACGCTGTTCTATTCACTCCCTCAGAAACACCCTCAGGCAGGAACCTCACCCGTTTACAGATCACCAGGCCAAAGGGAAGAAGCCGGGCGTGACAGGCACTTATCTGAGACAGGGGCAAAGGTCTGCCAGTGCTCTTGGGTTTTTTCTGTGTAAGGTGGATAGGATGAGAACAAAATCGATTATTTTCTGACTACATGGACAGTTTTAATTGTCTACCCAAAATCATATTACATAATTGACACAGAAGATACCTATTAAAACTGTACTTCTCAAATACGTTCACGCTCACATTAAAAATATATGTGAAAAATACTGGACTGACAGAAGTACTAAACAGGGTAAAATACTTACTTGGATCATTTAGGTCCGACAGGCTTGTTTTCCTTTCTTTCAGGGTTGTGATTCTGGCTACTTTTGCCCGAGGTAAAATGACTTTCCCATTTGTGTGCAAATAATGCTGTCTGCTATCATCACAATTCACAATAATATCAATTGGGACCTTTCCCACACTGTTGCCATAAAACTTCCTGGGTGGTAATGCTGTGTTTTGTGACTTCTGTCCTCCAGAATTCTGATGAATTGATGTTCTTAATAATGGTCCAGTAGATTCACTCAAAGTTATAGCTTGTCTACAATTTATTTGCAAATCCTTAGGAAAAAGAATACCACAACTTTGGCATTTGGTCTGATTTTCTTTTTCTTTTCCACCTTTTGGATAAAATCCACATTGTTTGGAAACTTTAAGTTCCAAAATAATAAAAGAAACAAAATACTTTGGCATTTTATTTCAACATTACAGAATAATGAAAAAAAAATCTCAAAATTAAGTCTCTCACTCCCCATCATCACCATCAAGGCTACCATAATATCCTGAATACATGATACTACTTGGGGTTTAGTTATCAGAATGCAGAAAGGACTTTTCAAGAGCATCTAGTCCAGCTATCTTCAAATTAGACTATACTCCTCAAGGGCTGTATTTTCTAAGGCACACAGGGCATAAATAGCCTTAAAGGAATCAATGTCTAGGTCCTCAATTTCCACATAAAATTTTCCAAAAACTGATTTGATTATGCTTTTTTGATGTCAAGGAACCTCCTGCCACAACTTCTCTCCTATTTAAAGAGAACTCTAAGCCTTTCTTCCAGTTTGAATATTACAATGGCACATTGCATTGGGTATAAAAACCATAAACTAAACAAAAGGAGAATTTTAAATGTTAGAAAAATGAATCAATTTTCAGTTTTGGTTGACAAACACTTCTTACAAGACAACTGTTTTCTAAGAGTGCTTCAAAATATTTTGAGGAAGGCCTATCTAGGTAATAATTCCAAGATTACTAAAAAATGCTTTTTGATGTTAAGAGTATCATCTGATTTTGTGCATATCAGTTAGGAGTTCAAAATATTAAGTGATCCCACTATAATAAAAACTTCCCACATTCATGAACTTATTTATGTGAATAAGGTTCTTCGATACTTACATCTGTGAAGAAAAATATGAATAGATGCTGAATACTGACTGTCTCAGGAGTTAACATGATATTTATCAGTGGACACATGAAGTAAATGACAGAAGTCAATGTCTCTAATTAAAAGATGAATTTCTGATCATTTTAGTTTTTATGTCAAACATGACTTATCAAACTTTGTACCAATATATAATTTTAATCAATAGTGCATGGTTAATAACCCAAATAACTGAATCTAACAAATTTTTTTAACACTTTCAGCCTTGTATCACAGGGAATGGGTAAGTGGATAAATATTTGTGTAACAATGAAATGACAGACTGAGATGATAATTATCAAGTGTATGGTATGTGGATGCTACCAGATCCATATATGAGGAGAGCAACTTAACCATCCCATTTAAAAATGTTACTCCTTTCACTGCATCAATTATTATATCCCATGGGATCATTTAAATTTGGGATGAAAAATGTTTACTGTCAACTAAAAAATATGTAAGAGAAGACACAATTATTTAAAATTCCCTTCAGCCTTTCAGGTGACAGAAGTCCTCAAGTGCTTGCAGGACTGACTGGTAGGTGGTAGTTACACGTGTACACATAAGCAACAAAATTCAGCAAACTGATACTTATGTTCTATATATTTTATTCTATGTAAATTTGTAACTCAAAGATATGTAGGAAGTATGCAAACAAGTCTAAAGACCGCTGTTTTAGTTAAATCTCCTTGTTATAAAGAAGAAACAACTGATAAAGAAATTGTTTCCCTTGCCCAACATGATTAGTAGCAAGGCCCTTCCACTATACCATGTTACCTGTTCAAGAAGCTAAACCAGGGAACAAACCAAGCTTTACCCGTGGCAAAACTGAATTTAGCAGAACTATCAGCTCAGGTATAGGGTGAAACTCTCAGGGCCTGGTGAAGAACAATTCACAGGTATCTACAAGTGAAACAATTCCCCAAGCTGAGACAGGGCTGTGAGAGCTGTGTGCCTAACGCAGAGTGGAGAGCTGATACCAAATGCCTGCTTCATGGAGAGAAGGCCACAGAGGGGCCACGTCTCACCAGGACTGAATCCATCCTGCAGGAAAGGCCTGCGACGAAGCTGTGATTCAAAAGGATCGACCTGATCTCCAAATGCCCTGACTGCCCAACGACAGATTTCAATGAATCTTCAAGGAAGACAATGAAGTCCAATCACTCAGTAGCAGCTTAGCATATGTGGATTATAAAAAGAGCATGTCTCTTTCTCGGCTAGTATATAGGAGAATTCAGTTATGCTATTTGTGGAGTCTAGGTGTAAGGAGATTATTTTTCTCATAGCACTTTCAATAGGGCTCTGTGTATGAGAAAGCACAGGTAGCAGGTAAACTGTGCAAACACCTGATTAGACACAGATATGGGACAGATGATCTGACTCTCATATTTTGGCCTACTGCCAATCTGTGAGGGAAATAACAGAACATTTAAATGAAACACAAACAATGCTCCTGGCTGGTTGTGTCCCACGGAGCCTGAAAGGGTAACCTGTAGAAAGGAGTCCCCCGTTTTGAAATACTACATACATACTACCCTGTATGAAATACCTAAGAAAAACCTGAACCCCACTATTCCTGTGATGTGCAAAGACATATTTCCACTTCTAGCTAGGTTATAAATTTTGTGGTACACCAAAACCAAAAACCAGAAAAAGTTCAAAGTCATTCATTTAAGTGGGAGACAGAGCCCCACTTTTCACCAAAGTGGGAGTCAGCTATGTAACCACCCAACTGTCTTTCAAGAAACTGAGGATATAATCAAGCTGGGTGTGACTGCCTGCAATACTTTAGTGCACACGATAAAAATGAAGAGGGCATATTTCAAAGAAAAGAACAATGGGAAAGCAAAACTTCCATGTTTCCTTGTATAAAATTGATACTGTAACAGAAAAAGCACATCCCTCCTATTAAAATTTTCAAAATTGAAATATGGCAGGAAATACAGTGTGAGCTATTATCATATCCTTCCATCAGCTAAGAACTACCTTGGAACCATCAGTAACAACTAGGAATACAATGCAGATCAGCTGAACTGAATATGGTATTACATTTTTCATTATAAAAACTAGAGATTAAGAATTTATCAATCTAGCAATCTAAAAACCAGAATCTGAACACTGCTCAATAACTTTTAGTAAAGTATGTATAAAGTAGTAAATTTTTGTAACAATTTTGTTAAGTGTAATTTCTTTTGAAAAACAAAGATTAGTCTCATTTACCCTTTTTGGTCAGTGGAAGACTTTTACAAAATAAAATAAATCCAAATCACGTATCACATACTGTCTGCCAGTCTCTACACATACATAATAACCAATAAGACTTAAGAAGAGTGAGCCTTTGGTAAGACACCACTGAGACAATGTCATTTTAGTAAATAACTTGACTTTGTTTTCTTACAATAGGTACACAATGTGGAATACCACAGGCTAACAATGGACAAAAAAGCCACTAAGCCTGCTCAAAAATAAAAAATTCCACAAAGGGTGGCTACAATCTATTTTTCATCTTCATTAAGAAAAGAGTAAGAGCAACTGGCACGCTGGTAAGGAATAAAAGAAGGAAGGTTTATCTTAGATGTTAAAAAAAGTTGTTTTCATCTGGCAAGTCTAGTGGAGGAAGGACGGTGTGCTTGGAGGAAAGCCTTCTTCTTTTCTCCTTCTCCCCTGCCTGGGCCAAGCAGGAGCCCTGCAGTGGCGATGCCAGCATGGCCGAGGCCAAGTGCAGGTTGGCATGACAGGAGACAGGTCACGTACAAGGCAGCAGAGCAAATGAGGAAATACACTGGTGATGACAGGAGTCAGGTTTCTCTCCGTCACGAGAAGGGAGTGACAAACATGCGAATTAGAAAAAGCCAAGAAAAACACTGTGGTGTTGAAGCATAACGGGAACTCCCAGTGTGAAGTCATGGATTTCTATCTGTGCTAGACATTCTCTCTCACACACACACACGCGCGTGTCCATTTCCCAGCTGTCCACCGCGAGGGCCCAAGAATGACCGGCAGGAGCAATGAGCACAACCAGAGCCCAGATTCTCCTCCACTTACAGGAGTAACAGCTCCTCAGAGAAACGCAACTCAGCTGAGACAGAGCGAAAACGGTCTAGGCCACCTGATTATACTAAAAAGTGAGTATCAAAGATGGCGCATACACCGAAAAGGAAGAGCAGCCAGCAGGAGAACTTCCCAGGGGCCAAGCCTGGGGCGATCTGGGCACCATAAGGACAGCCACAGGATACAACTCTGACTTAGACAACAACTCACAGGTCTGTGGTAGTTAAGGAACACCTACTAAGTAACTAGTGGGCAAATCTAGGTGAGCACATCTTAAGATAAAAGTTATTGTTATCAGGAATGTAAAACAGCACCCTGCGCCTCCTGATGTGGTGCAATGATAAGCTTTTACAGCATCACGTCTGAGGTACCCTGAAAAATGCATAAATCATGACGACTCTCCAGACAAACCCAACCTGAAGTACAGCATAAGTGGCCTGTATTTCACACAAATACCAAGATTATGAAAGATAAAGGGAGATTGAAGAACATGACAGTTAGATGTGACATATGATCCTGAACTGGATCCTGTTCCCATAAAGAACATTAATTGGGTGAAATTTAAATGGAGCTTATAGATTAGATGGTAATTCCATGTTACTTTAAAAACTGTGACAGTGCATGCTGATTAGACAGGAGAATGTTTTTTTACTAAGGAACCGTACACTAAAATCTTAAGTGGTAAATGGTATCATGCCTGTAACTTATAGTCAAATGGTGTAGAAACACACACACACACCCAGGTGGGGCGGGGGAGGTGGGAGCAGGCAGAGGGAGGGAGAACGATAAAGCAAATGTAGAAAACTGGGGAATTTAGTAGAAGAATATGTGGATAGCCTATTATTTTTCCAATTTTTCTGTAAATTTAAAATTATTAAAAAAATTTCTGGTTGAGAGAAATTATTTAGAGTATGCTGCAGGAAGGTATTGATAATTTATTTCCAGAAAAATATACATTCTAGATTTTGAATAGTTAAAAAACAATATCAGAGGAGGAGCCAAGATGGCGGCATGAGTAGGGCAGCAGAAATCTCCTCCCAAAACCATACATATTTTTGAAAATACAACAAATACAACTATTCCTAAAAGAGAGACCAGAAGATACAGGACAATAGCCAGGCTACATCCACACCTGCGAGAACCCAGCGCCTCGCTAAGGGGGTAAGATACAAGCCCCAGCCCCACGGGACCCGAGCGCCCCTCACCCCAGCTCCCAGCGGGAGGAGAGGAGTCAGAGTGGGGAGGGAAGGGAGCCCAGGACTGCTGAACACCCAGCCCCAGCCATCCGGACCAGAGCGCAGACACAGTGCGTGGTGTGCTGGGTATTAGGGAAATGGAACAGTAAAACCTGCGAGCGGGTCCCTGCAACCGGCGCCCCTGGGACAAAAGTGCTTTTGAAAGGGACAGGGACCCCACAGCTGGATGGAAGTGTTCCGGGACACTCAGCTCAGCAGTTGGGAATTTGGGGAACTCTGGGCGCCCTAATCCCCTGGGAGGCAGCCCAGTTCTGAGGCCCCTCATGGCGATAAACAGCCTCCTGCCAACTACCCCTCCGGCGCGGCCCTGCCAAAGCAGGGAAGAAGCCTGAGAGCAGTTGCACCCACAGCAACTGCCCGGAGCCTCCACGGCAGTCGCCCGGGGCAGAATCAGAGGCCCTGTTGGTGGGCAGCTGCCTAGCACAAGCCACTAGAGGTTGCCATTCTCACAGGAAAGGAAGGCGGACAGCAAGCAAGAAGGGACTTTGTTCTCCCAGCTGACACACGCACTAACTGCCCATGACTACCTCTATCACCATGAAAAGGCAGAAAAATTTGATCCAGACCAAAATTACACAGACAGTCCCAGAGAGGGAGCCTGGGGAGATAGATTCAACGAATCTTTCTGAAAAAGAATTCAAAATAAAGGTCATAACCATGCTGATGGAGCTGCAGAGAAATATGCAAGAGCTAACGGATAAAGTTGGAAGGGAGATTACGGAAATAAAACAGTCTCTGGAAGGACTTAAGAGCAGACTGGCTGAGGTGCAAGAGGCCATTAATGGAATAGAAATCAGAGAACAGGAACATGGAGAAGCTGAGGCAGAGAGACATAAAAGGATCTCCAGGAATGAAAGAATATTAAGAGAACTGTGTGACCAATCCAAATGGAACAATATCTGCATTATAGGGGTACCAGTAGAAGAAGAGAGAGAAAAGGGAGAGAAAGTGTCTTTGAAGAAATAATTACTGAAAACTTCCCCAAACAGGGGGAGGAAATAGTCTCTCAGAAGACAGAAACCCACAGAACTCCCAACAGAAGGGACCCAAGGAGGACAACCCCAAGACACTTAATAATTAAAATGGCAAAGATCAAGGACAAGGAAAGAGTATTAAAGGCAACTAGAGAGAGAAAGGAATACCCATCAGGCTATCATCAGACTTCTCAACAGAAACCCTACAGGCCAGAAGAGAATGGCATGATATATTTAATGCAATGAAACACACGGGCTTTGAACCAAGAATACTGTATCCAGCACGATTATCATTTAAATACGAAGGAGGGATTAAACAATTTCCAGACAAGCAAAAGTCGAGGGAATTTGCCTCCCACAAACCACCTCTAAAGGGTATTTTAAAGAGACTGCTCTAGATAGAAGCACTCCTAAGACAAAATGGATGTCACCAGAGAAAATAAAATCACAGCAAAGAAAGCAGAACAACCAAATACTAACTAAAGGCAAAAAATAAAATAAACTACCCACAAAAGCAGACAAGGGAAACACAAAAAAGTATAGAATAAAACACCTAACATATAAAGAGTGGAGGAGGATAAATAAGGGAGAGAAATAAAGAATCATCAGACTGTGTTTATAGTAGCCTAACAAGCAAGTTAAGTTAGACAGTAAGATAGTAAAGAAGCTAACCTTGAACCTTTGGTAACCACAACTCTAAAGCCTGCAATGGCAGTAAGTACATATCTTTCAATAATCACCCTAAATGTAAATGGACTGAATGCACCAATCAAAAGACACAGAAAAATAGAATGGATGAAAAAGCAAGACCCATCTATATGCTGTTTACAAGAGACTCACCTCAAACCCAAAGACATGCACAGACTAAAAGTCAAGGTATGGAAAAAGATATTTCATGCAAACAACAGGGAGAAGAAAGCACCTGGTGTTGCAGTACTAGTATGAGACAAAATAGACTTCAAATGAAAGAAAGTCACAAGAGATAAAGAAGGACATTACATAATGATAAAGGGCTCAGTCCAACAAGAGGATATAACCATTATAAATATATATGCACCCAATACAGGAGTACCAACATATGTGAAACAAATACTAACAGAACTAAAGGAGGAAGTAGAATGCAATGCATTCATTCTAGGAGACTTCAACACACCGCCCACTCCAAAGGACAGATCCACCAGACAGAAAATCAGTAAGGACACAGAGGCACTGAACAACACAGTAGAACAGATGGACCTAATAGACATCTACAGAACTCTACACCCAAAAGAAGCAGGATACACATTCTTCTGAAGTGCACATGGAACATTCTCCAGAATAGACCACACACTAGGCCACAAAAAGAGGCTCAGTAAATTCAAAAAGATTGAAATTCTACCAACCAACTTCTCTGAACACAAAGGTATAAAACTAGAAATAAATTGTAAAAAGAAAGCAAAAAGGCTCACAAATACATGGAGGCTTAACAACATGCTCCTAAATAATCAATGGATCAACAACCAAATTAAAATAGAGATCAAGCAATATATGGAAACAAATGACAACAAACCAAAGCCCCAACTTCTGTGGGACACAGCGAAAGCAGTTCTAAGAGGAAAGTACATAGCAATCCAGGCATATTTAAAGAAGGAAGAACAATCACAAATGAATAGTCTAAAGTCACAATTATTGAATTGGAAAAAGAAGAACAAATGAGGCCTAAAGTCAGCAGAAGGACGGACATAATAAAGATCAGAGAAGAAATAAATAAAATTGAGAAGAATAAAACAATAGAAAAAAAATCAATGAAACCAAGAGCTGGTTCTTTGAGAAAATAAACAAAATAGATAAGCCTCTAGCCAGACTTATTAAGAGAAAAAGAGAATCAACACACATCAACACAATCAGAAACAAGAAAGGAAAAATCACGACGGACCCCACAGACATATAAGGAATTATTAGAGAATACTATGAAAACCTATATGCTAACAAGCTGGAAAACCTAGAAGAAATGGACAACTTCCTAGAAAAATATAACCTTACAAGAATGACCAAGAAACAGAAAATCTAAACAGACCAATTACCAGCATTGAAATTGAAGCGGTAATCAAAAAACTACCCAAGAGCAAAACCCCCAGGCCAGATGAATTTACTGAAGAATTTTATCAGACATACAAAGAAGACATAATACCTATTCTCCTTAAAGTTTTCCAAAAAATGGAAGAGGAGGGAATACTCCCAAACTCATTCTTTGAAGCCAGCATCACCTTAATACCAAAACCAGGCAAAGAACCTACCAAAAAAGAAAATTACAGACCAATATCCCTGATGAACATAGATGCAAAAATACTCAACAAAATATTAGCAAAACGAATTCAAAAATACATCAAGAGGATCATACTCCATGAACAAGTGGGATTCATCCCAGGGATGCAAGGATGGTACAACATTCAAAAATCCATTAACATCATCCACCACATCAACAAAAAGAAAGACAAAAACCACATGATCATCTCCATAGATGCTGAAAAAGCATTCAACAAAATTCAACATCCATTCATGATAAAAACTCTCAACAAAATGGGTATAGAGGGCAAGTACCTCAACATAATAAAGACCATATATGTTAAACCCACAGCCAACATTATACTGAACAGTGAGAAGCTGAAAGCTTTTCCTCTGTGATCGGGAACAAGACAGGGATGCCCACTCTCCCCACTGTTATTTAACATAGTACTGGAGGTCCTAGCCACGGCAATTAGACAAAACAAAGAAATACAAGGAATCCAGATTGGTAAAGAAGAAGTCAAATTGTCACTATTTGCAGATGACATGATATTGTACATAAAAAACCCTAAAGACTCCACTCCAAAACTACTAGAACTAATATCGGAATTCAGCAAAGTTGCAGGATAAAAAATTAACACACAGAAATCTGTGGCTTTCCTATACACTAACAATGAACCAACAGAAAGAGAAATCAGGAAAACAATTCCATTCACAATTGATTCAAAAAGAATAAAATACCTAGGAATAAACCTAACCAAGGAAGTGAAAGACCTATACCTTGAAAACTACAAGGCACTCTTAAGAGAAATTAAAGGGGACACTAACAAATGGAAACTCATCCCATGCTCTTGGATAGGAAGAATTAATATCGTCAAAATGGCCATCCTGCCCAAAGCAGTCTACAGATTCAAAGCAATCCCTATCAAATTACCAACAGCATTCTTCAACAAACTGGAATAAATAGTTCAAAAATTCATATGGATCCACCAAAGATCCCGAATAGCCAAAGCAATCCTGAGAAGAATAGAGTTGGGGGGATCTTACTCCCCAACTTCAAGCTCTACTACAAAGCCACAGTAATCAAGACAATTTGGTACTGGCACAAGAACGGACCCACAGACCAGTGGAACAGATTAGAGACTCCAGACATTAACCCAAACATATATGGTCAATTAATATACGATAAAGGAGACATGGATATACAATGGGGAAATGACAGCCTCTTCAACAGTTGGTGTTGGCAAAACTGGACAGCTACATGTAGGAGAATGAAACTGGATTATTGTTTAACCCCATACACAAAAGTAAATTCGAAATGGATCAAAGACCTGAATCTAAGTCATGAAACCATAAAAACCTTAGAAAAAAACATTGGCAAAAATCTCTTGGACATAAACATGAGTGACTTCTTCATGAACATATCTCCCCGGGCAAGGGAAACAAAAGCAAAAATGAACAAGTGGGACTATATCAAGCCGAAAAGCTTCTGTACAGCAAAGGACACCATCAATAGAACAAAAAGGTACCCTACAGTATGGGAGAACATATTCAGAAATGACAGATCCGATAAAGGGTTGACATCCAAAATATATAAAGAGCTCACGCACCTCAACAAACAAAAAGCAAATAATCCAATTAAAAAATGGGCAGAGATGAACAGACAGTTCTCCAAAGAAGAAATTCAGATGGCCAACAGACACATGTAAAGATGCTCCACATCACTTGTCATCAGAGAAATACAAATTAAAACCACAATGAGATATCACCTCACACCAGTAAGGATCACCACCATACAAAACACAAACAACAACAAATGTTGGCGAGGCTGTGGAGAAAGGGGAACCATCCTACACTGCTGCTGGGAATGTAAATTAGTTCAACCATTGTGGAAAGCAGTATGGAGGTTCCTCAAAAAGCTCAAAATAGAAATACCTTCTGATCCAGGAATTCCACTTCTAGGAATTTACCCTAAGAATGCAGCAGCCCAGTTTGAAAAAGACAGATGCACCCCTATGTTTATTGCAGCACTATTTACAATAGCCAAGAAGTGGAAGCAACCTAAGTGTCCATCAGTAGATGAATGGATAAAGAAGAAGTGGTACATATACACAATGGAATATTATTCAGCCATAAGAAGAAAACAAATCCTACTATTTGCAACAACATGGATGGAGCTAGAGGGTATTATGCTCAGTGAAATAAGCCGGGCAGAGAAAGACAAGTACCAAATGATTTCACTCATATGTGGAGTATAAAAACAAAGGAAAACTGAAGGAACAAAACAGCCGCAGAATCACAGAACCTAAGAATGGACTAACAGTTACCAAAGGGAAAGGGACTGGGGAGGATGGGAGGGAAGGGAGGGATAAGGGGAGGGGGGAAAGGGGGCATTATGATTAGCATGTATAGTGCATGGGGGGCATGGGGAGGGCTGTGCAACACAGAGAAGACAAGTAGTGATTCTACAGCATCTTACTATGTTGATGAACAGTGACTAATGGGGCTTGTGGGGGGCACATGATGAAGGGGGGGGCCTAGTAAACATAATGTTCCTCATGTAATTGTAGATTTATGATACCAAAAAAGAAAATCCAGATTTACATAAGACCACCAAGAATCAATGTGTGTACAGGAAGGGGAGGGAAGCCCTCCTTTATAGTTCTTATTATGTTTGTGTGTGCAATAAACTTTGAAAAGTGTGCCAAATAAATAAATAAATAAATAAATAAATAAATAAAACAATCTAATGAAGGTAGAAAAGTTTGCCTGAGTAATTTCTCTAGGTCTCATCTAGTCCAATAAGAAAAGGTCACCTAGAATTTAATTAGTAAAAATAATATTAAACATACCAACTGATGAGCAAAAACAATTTCCCCACCCACCTCTAAATCAGTCAAACATTTTTTTTTAGCAGTAGACAGAGGAGGTGGAGTAGACTGGTATGTTGTACTGTGACGTTTTTGTGATACTTTTCTTTTAATTTCGGACTCCAAGTGTGAGTCAGATTCTTCTGTTTTCTTCACTATACGATCTAAAGGAAGGAGAAAAAAACAAAAGTATTGAAATTAAATTTTATAAATTCCTCATGACCTTTGCTATGAAAAAATGCTAATGTGTATTATTCAAATCATTATGCTTGGGTTAAATAATCTTTCAACATGCGCAATAAAGGATGACCCGAACTTAGGTCAGAGCCTCCAGCTGCGTCCGCCGCCCCGCTGAGCCCCCCTGGGCCAGGGCCACCTGGGGCCACCCACCAAGGGCACTGACACCCCCTGCAGCTGGTTTCGTGCTGCAAAGGAGCAGGCACTGCCTGCACAGAGTCACCCCCAACCTCCCCCACACACATTTTCTTCTAAATTACTTATTCTTCTAAGATTAGTAATGAGAAAAATTTGAATTCAAATGTTGGGTACAACAGTTTTGAAATATAAAAGCAAACTATCCCCACCTAATGATTTTTTAAGTTTAGGAAACACAAAAGACAATATTTCTCATTATTTTTCACATAAGTTTAAAAATTTTCACTGAAGATATATAATTAGTATTTTTATACAACTAATGAAGTCCAAAACAGGACAACTTACAATATATCACAATCCAACCTCATTAGCACAGATCTAAGCACACAGACCAAACATGCTCCTGATTATCACGGCCGTGGTCACACACTCACGCAGCCCTGGCTCGCTGGGCACTTTCACTTCTCAGTCTTAAATGTCCTCTTCTGTTTTTCTAAAGATTATCTACATATAAATATCAACACTATCTAGTATTTCTGAGTTTGATGTGCGGTAATGTCTTAAGAACGTTATGTAATTATGGTCTGTGTAATCACCGAGTTCCACTAACTGATTTCCCCTACTCAGCCTTGGCACAGTTCAGCCACCTTCATTTTCCTGGACACCAAAACTAAAAATCTAAATAATCACTGACCTCTCCTTGCACTTCCTTCCTCATGTCCAAGGGAATTCTAATAGTAATAGCTTTGGAATTCCTTCCTTCCTCTCCAACCCCACAGCCACTACATTTCAGATGTTTTTCTCTGACCTAAATTGATCTCCCTGACACAGAAGCATGACCATCGTCCAGTACTTATCGTTCAATGATTCTAGTAGTTAAGGAGAAAATTCTGAATGCTGTCTCTTGGCAAGCACTGGTCATCGATGCCCATCTGCCATGCAAACCAACCACCTCAGAAGTGCGTCTCTCCAGGGTTTTTCTCTTTCACCCTCTTCATATGTGCTGCTCTCTTCGAAGCAAAGTTCCCGTCTATCTAGTGAATTTAAGCCTTCCTCTGTGAAGAGGCTCCCTCTGCCCAACACGAGGCACGATCAAGTGCTCCTGGGGCTACCCCAGCACCTGCTCCGGACTCCGTCAGCACCCACTTGCTTTTACTGTAACTGTGTGCACCGACCTGCTTCATCCCGTTACAGGGTCTGTTCTCAAAGAGCACAGATCATGCTTTAGTCATGCGTTTTCCCAGTGCTAGAAACAGCACAATGTAAGGGCTCAGAAAATGTTGACTGGATTCATGAATCATATTACAAAAGGTAAAAATATACAACATATTAAAAAAAGAAAAAACTACATGAGTGGAAGGGATGCTCTTACCATGTCACCTCTTAAAATGGCTGAAGTTTGCCACACAGAAATACTGACTCACTCAGATCTGGAAACATATGGACTCAGCCTCCCCAAACCTGCTACTAAGTACTAATGCCTGAGGTTGCAGAAAGCCGCTCCAGCCCAGAGCCTCCATGTGGTAGTAACTACTACTAGGAGGACCACCTCACTTCTTAGGCTGGTTACATATAAAAATCAGTTTCTACACAAATGAATATTAAAGAACTAGAATGCAGCACTAAATAAAAATGTAGGCAGACAAGATTCGGAATTCAGAAAATATACACAGTTATCAGGAATACACAGCCAATTATTGGCATAATTTAATTTACAAAACTGTCTTAAAACATTTTTTCTCCCCTCCAAGTTTCTTCGGCCTTATGAACTAAACTTTTTTGGTACAGAAGAGAGCTTTCCCTTATAAACATATTTCATCAATCTTGTAATCCCCATAGTATCGTGGTGCATCATTTTGCTCAAACATGTATCTGTAGCACTTCTCCGCCAGAGCTTGCCTGCAGACTGACATTTAAAAAACCATTATCACTTCACACCTGATCACATAAACACCCTATTCTCTCCACCACAGCTGTCTCATCATGTCTGTGTCATATTTTCTCAACTTCCTATCATAATTAACAAAGGGGGAAACAAGTGCACCCAGGTTTTGAGAGAATCTGAAGATTTTTACTAATAGAGAAAAATTATTTTACAATCTTGATCCCAATCTTGAACCCTTAACAAGGTTACTACAAGGTTCTGAAGGAAAAACAAATGGCAAAGAATGACAATAATTAGTAATTCTAAGAAGAAACTTTTGAAACCAACATGACATGCAGGTATGGCAAACGACTGACAGTGTATGGGAAAGCAGATCTATAAAAAGACAGTAAGCATAAAAAATTAACATCAGGATTAAGAATATCTTTAGAATTCTATCTTTTATAGAAAAACAGTTGAGAAGATTATGGTAACTCAACTGAAGATTAGCTAATCTCAAACTATAGGCAGAAAAATAAAATGGCAAAAGACTTAAAACTTGACTGGTCCAGGAACGACAAATGCTTAACAAAGGGCTCGTGGCGGTTTTACGAGCTGATCATGGAGATCCCTGTTGCGAAGCCCTGACACAGCTGCCAAACCCCCACCACACTCCTCCAGGGAGGGACCTGACGTGAGATCTGTGTGACAAGCTTGCTTCCGCTGAACGCCTCTTTTAAGGATGAGAATATAACATGTTCACCCAAGACCACACAGTAGAGTAGGAATAGCAAGACTAAGATATTTCCTGCTGGATTCCCTAGCTAAACATCTTATTTCTAGGGATTTGATCTAAAAAAACAATAGATCAAATACATAAAATGAATGTGCTAGATTAATTATAATATATAATATTGAAACACTGAAAACAATATAAATTATGGTAAATATAATGGGTCACCATGCATTCATTAAAAAATGATTACAGAGACTTGAACATAAAACTGTAAATAAGTCTACCATAGACACCCTCATCCATTTGATTTTAAACTTCCTTTAATTCAGTTTTCCAGGCTGATTTTCCTCTGATATCCCACTATCATTTTTTTTTAATTGAAGTATCGCTGATATACAATCTTACCTTGGTTTCAAAGATACAACCCAGTGTTTCAACAGTTACCCATATTATTAAATCCTCACCCCCTCTAGTGCGGTTACTATCTATCAACATAGAAAGATGTTACAGATTCAATGACTATATTCCCCATGCTGTACTACTGTCTCATGAACAACTTCTATTGTGATTGCAAATTATTGCGTCCCTTTATCCCCCTCACTTTTCCCACCCATCTACCTCCTCAGTGACCACTAGTACCTTCTCAGTGTCTATGAGTCTACTGCTGTTTTGTTCATTCTGTTTTGCTTTGTTTTTATATTCCACAAATAAGTGAAATCATATGGTATTTGTCTTTCTCCTCCTGGCTTACTTCACTGAGCATAATACCCTCTAGATGAATCCATGTTGTTACAAATAGGAGAATTTTTAAAATTTTTATGGCTGAATAATATTCCACTGCGTATATGTACCACCTCTTCTTCATTCATTCATCTATGGACAGACTCTTAGGTTGCTTCTGTATATTGGCTATTGTAAATAATGCTGCAACAAACATAGGGGTGCATATGTCTTTCCAAATTAGTGATTTTGTTCTCTTCACGTGAATTCTCAGAAGTGGAATTACTAAGTCATATGGTATTTCTATTTTTAGTTTTTTAAGGAACCTCCATACTATCTATTCACAGTGGCTACACCAATTTACATTCCCACCAACACTGTAGGAGCGTTCCCATTTCTCTGCATCCTCACCAGCATTTGCTTTTTCTTATCTTTTGGACATCCCATAATCTTTTAATGGGATTACAGAAACCACATAATATAAAAAAGTAGAAAAGCAAGTTAAAGAACAGTATAGTAGTATGAATGCATTTCTTAAAAATGGGTATATATGCATTAAAAAGTCTGGGATGTTACATATTAAGATGCTAATAACTGGTCAAGGGTTACTGGTCCTGACTGGTCAAGGGATGAGGGGATATTTTTCTTCTCTGTATAAGTTAAATAGTGCTAAATCAGGTGATTTAAATTGTAATCATAATGTAAGTACACTACAAATGCAATTAAATGTTTATTCAGAGACTGTGTATAATGTCTATTATTCACTTTGACAAGGATGCAAAGAACAGGTGAGAAAGCAAGAAGTTTAAGAAACGAAAGAAAAGGTAGGGGAAAGAATGAGACATCTTAATTTATATGATTATGTAACTGTTATTACTCGACATGTTTAGAAAATATATAAAAGGACCAAACAAAAAGGCAACAGGAAATGTGAACTGACCAAAGATCATACTTGTTTACCAACTTTAATTTTACCCTAGAAGATGCTTATCAATGCTAATAAGTACTGATACAGGGCTATAACTTATCAAAATTCATATTAAGTGCCGCTTAAATGCAAAATAAAGGGAAAAAAAGGAAAATAGAGAAAATTACCTCAAGTGTTAAGAGCTACAGAAAGACTGATTCCTTTTTAGTAGAAAAATATTCTAGGTGCTATGCCAGTAACTACAGATCCTAGGGTTTGAAATATCAATGTTTTAAAAAAATTAAGGGAATACTAAAATAAAAAGCAATCTTGCAAATATATTCCGTGCTCATGGATAGGAAGAATTAATATTGTAAAAATGGCCATCCTGCCTAAAGCAGTCTATGGATTCAAAGCAATCCCTATCAAAATACCAAGAGCGAGGGGAGGGGCGGAAGATGGCGGCGTGAGTAGAGCAGCGGAAATCTCCTCCCAAAACAACATATATCTATGAAAAAATAACAAAGACAACCCTTCCTAGAATAAAGACCAGAGGACACAGGACAATATCCAGACCACATCCGCACCTGAGAGAACCCAGCGCCTCGCGAAGGGGGTAAGATACAAGCCCCGGCCCCGCGGGAGCCGAGTGCCCCTCCCCCCAGCTCCCGGCGGGAGAAGAGCAGGCAGAGCGGGAGGGAGACGGAGCCCAGGACTGCCGAGCACCCAGCCCCCGCCATCCAGGCCAGAGTGCAGGGCGCTCGATACTGGGAAAACAGGGCAGCAAGAACAGTGAGCAGGCACTGGAGGCCGGGTGTCGGAGGATATAAGAAAAGCGCGCGACCATTTTTTTTTTTTTTTTTTTTGCTTTTTTGCTGTTTTGTTTCGGCGAGCGCTTTTTGGAAGTCTTAAAGGGATAGGGACCCCAATACTAGGGAAACAGGGCAGAAAGACCGGTGAGCAGAGGCCTGAGGCTGGCACCAGAGAATGAAGAAAAACGAACGACCACCTTTTTTTTTTTTTAATTTAAACATTTTTATTTCTTTTTTTTTTTTTTTGGTGGTCATTGTTTTGTTTTGGCTGGTGCTTTTTGGAAGTCTTAAAGGGGCAGGGCGGGTCACTTAATCCAGAGGTAGGGAATCCGGGAACTCTGGGCACCCTAACCCCTGGGCTGCAGGGAGCAGGGAGGCCCCTTACGGAGATAAATAGCCTCCCAGCAGCTCCTGCTTCAACACGACTCCACCATTTTGGAGCAGCTGCCCGAGCCAGGCCACGCCCACAGCAACAGCGGAGATTAACTCCATAGCAGCCGGGCAGGAAGCAGAAGCCCTGTCTGCGCGCAGCTGCGCAGCACAAGCCACTAGAGGCCGCTGTTCTCCCAGGAGAGGAGGGCCACAAACCAACAAGAAAGGAAGTCCTTCCAGCCGTCACTCGTCCCAGTTCTGCAGACTATTCCTATCACCATGAAAAGGCAAAGCTACAGGCAGACAAAGATCACAGAGACAACACCAGAGAAGGAGACAGACCTAACCAGTCTTCCTGAAAAAGAATTCAAAATAAGAATCATAAACATGCTGACAGAGATGCAGAGAAATACGCAAGAGAAATGGGATGAAGTCCGGAAGGAGATCACAGATGCCAGAAAGGAGATCGCAGAAATGAAACAAACTCTGGAAGGGTTTATAAGCAGAATGGATAGAATGTAAAAGGCCATTGATGGAACTGAAATCAGAGAACAGGAACGCATAGAAGCTGACATAGAGAGAGACAAAAGGATCTCCAGGAATGAAACAATATTAAGAGAACTGTGTGACCAATCCAAAAGGAACAATATCCGTATTATAGGGGTCCCAGAAGAAGAAGAGAGAGGAAAAGAGATGGAAAGTATCTTGGAAGAAATAATTGCTGAAAACTTCCCCACACTGGGGGAGGAAGTAATCGAACAGACCACGGAAATACACAGAACCCCCAACAGAAAGGATCCAAGAAGGACAACACCAAGACACATAATAATTAAAATGGCAAAGATCAAGGACAAGGAAAGAGTGTTAAAGGCAGCTAGAGAGAAAAAGGTCACCTATAAAGGGAAACCCATCAGGCTAACGTCAGATTTTTCAACAGAAACCCTACAGGCCAGAAGAGAATGGCATGATATATTTAATACAATGAAACAGAAGGGCCTTGAACCAAGGATACTGTATCCAGCACGACTATCATTCAAATATGACGGTGGGATTAAACAAGTCCCAGACAAACAAAAGCTGAGGGAATTTGCTTTCCACAAACCACCTCTACAGAACATCTTACAGGGACTGCTCTAGATGGGAGCACTCCTAGAAAGAGCACAGCACAAAACACCCAACATATGAAGAATCGAGGAGGAGGAACAAGAAGGGAGAGAAGAAAAGAATCTCCAGACAGTGTATATAACAGCTCAATAAGCGAGCTAAGTTAGGCAGTAAGATACTAAAGAGGCTAACCTTGAACCTTTGGTAACCACGAATTTAAAGCCTGCAATGGCAATAAGTACATATCTTTCAATAGTCACCCTAAATGTTAATGGGTTGAATGCACCAATCAAAAGACACAGAGTAACAGAATGGATAAAAAAGCAAGACCCATCTATATGCTGCTTACAAGAAACTCACCTCAAACCCAAAGACATGTACAGACTAAAAGTCAAGGGATGGAAAAACATATTTCAAGCAAACAACAGTGAGAAGAAAGCAGGGGTTGCAGTACTAATATCAGACAAAATAGACTTCAAAACAAAGAAAGTAACAAGAGATAAAGAAGGACACTACATAATGATAAAGGGCTCAGTCCAACAAGAGCATATAACCATTCTAAATATATATGCACCCAACACAGGAGCACCAGCATATGTGAAACAAATACTAACAGAACTAAAGGGGGATATAGACTGCAATGCATTCATTCTAGGAGACTTCAACACACCACTCACCCCAAAGGATAGA
The DNA here is from genome assembly GCF_030020395.1 of Manis pentadactyla. Classification (NCBI taxonomy): domain Eukaryota; kingdom Metazoa; phylum Chordata; class Mammalia; order Pholidota; family Manidae; genus Manis; species Manis pentadactyla. The sequence goes on from NC_080034.1 coordinate 5,873,261, forward strand.
TCCACTGGGCAGAAAATAAGTAAGGACACGGAAGCACTGAACAACACAGTAGAGCAGATGGACCTAATAGACATCTACAGAACTCTACATCCAAAAGCAGCGGGATATACATTCTTCTCAAGTGCACATGGAACATTCTCCAGAATGGACCACATACTAGGCCACAAAAAGAGCCTCAGAAAATTCCAAAAGATTGAAATCCTACCAACCAACTTTTCAGACCACAAAGGCATAAAACTAGAAATAAACTGTACAAAGAAAGCAAAGAGGCTCACAAACACATGGAGGCTTAACAACACACTCCTAAATAATCAATGGATCAATGACCAAATCAAAATGGAGATCCAGCAATATATGGAAACAAATGACAACAACAACACTAAGCCCCAACTTCTGTGGGACGCAGCAAAAGCAGTCTTAAGAGGAAAGTATATAGCAATCCAAGCATATTTAAAAAAGGAAGAACAATCCCAAATGAATGGTCTAATGTCACAATTATCGAAATTGGAAAAAGAAGAACAGATGAGGCCTAAGGTCAGCAGAGGGAGGGACATAATAAAGATCAGAGAAGAAATAAATAAAATTGAGAAGAATAAAACAATAGCAAAAATCAATGAAACCAAGAGCTGGTTCTTCGAGAAAGTAAACAAAATAGATAAGCCTCTAGCCAGACTTATTAAGAAGAAAAAAGAGTCAACACAAATCAACACTATCAGAAAAGAGAAAGGAAAAATCATGACGGACCCCACGGAAATGCAAAGAAATATTGGAGAATACTATGAAAACCTATATGCTAACAAGCTGGGAAACCTAGGAGAAATGGACAACTTCCTAGAAAAACACAACCTTCCACGATTGACCCAGGAAGAAACAGAAAATTTAAACAGACCAATTACCAGCAATGAAATTGAAGCGGTAATCAAAAAACTACCAAAGAACAAAACCCCCGGGCCAGATGGATTTACCTCAGAATTTTATCAGACATACAGGGAAGACATAATACCCATTCTCCTTAAAGTTTTCCAAAAAATAGAGGAGGAGGGGATACTCCCAAACTCATTCTATGAAACTAACATCACCCTAATACCAAAACCAGGCAAAGATCCCACCAAAAAAGACAACTACAGACCAATATCCCTGATGAACGTAGATGCAAAAATACTCAACAAAATATTAGCAAAACGAATTCAAAAATACATCAAAAGGATCATACACCATGACCAAGTGGGATTCATCCCAGGGATGCAAGGATGGTACAACATTCGAAAGTCCATCAACATCATCCACCACATCAACAAAAAGAAAGACAAAAACCACATGATCATCTCCATAGATGCTGAAAAAGCATTTGACAAAGTTCAACATCCATTCATGTTAAAAACTCTCAGCAAAATGGGAATAGAGGGCAAGTACCTCAACATAATAAAGGCCATCTATGATAAATCCACAGCAAACATTATATTGAACAGCGAGAAGCTGAATGCATTTCCTCTGAGATCGGGAACTAGACAGGGATGCCCACTCTCTCCACTGTTATTTAACATAGTACTGGAGGTCCTAGCCACGGCAATTAGACAAAACAAAGAAATACAAGGAATCCAGATTGCTAAAGAAGAAGTTAAACTGTCACTATTTGCAGATGACATGATACTGTACATAAAAAACCCTAAAGACTCCACCCCAAAACTACTAGAACTGATATCGGAATACAGCCAAGTTGCAGGATACAAAATCAACACACAGAAATTTGTGGCTTTCCTATATACTAACAATGAACCAACAGAAAGAGAAATCAGGAAAACAACTCCATTCACAATTGCATCAAAAAAAATAAAATACCTAGGAATAAACCTAACCAAAGAAGTGAAAGACTTATACTCTGAAAACTACAAGTCACTCTTAAGAGAAATTAAAGGGGACACTAACAGATGGAAACTCATCCCATGCTCGTGGCTAGGAAGAATTAATATCGTCAAAATGGCCATCCTGCCCAAAGCAATATACAGATTTGATGCAATCCCTATGAAACTACCAGCAACACTCTTCAATGAACTGGAACAAATAATTCAAAAATTCATACGGAAACACCAAAGACCCCAAATAGCCAAAGCAATCCTGAGAAAGAAGAATAAAGTAGGGGGGATCTCACTCCCCAACTTCAAGCTCTACTATAAAGCCATAGTAATCAAGACAATTTGGTACTGGCACAAGAGCAGAGCCACAGAACAATGGAACAGACTACAGAATCCAGACATTAACCCAGACATATATGGTCAATTAATATTTGATAAAGGAGCCATGGACATACAATGGCGAAATGACAGTCTCTTCAACAGATGGTGCTGGCAAAACTGGACAGCTACCTGTAGGAGAATGAAACTGGACCATTGTCTAACCCCATATACAAAAGTAAACTCAAAATGGATCAAAGACCTGAATGTAAGCCATGAAACCATTAAACTCTTGGAAGAAAACATAGGCGAAAACCTCTTAGACATAAACATGAGTGACCTCTTCTTGAACATATCTCCCCGGGCAAGGAAAACAACAGCAAAAATGAGTAAGTGGGACTATATTAAGCTGAAAAGCTTCTGTACAGCAAAAGACACCATCAATAGAACAAGAAGGATCCCTACAGTATGGGAGAATATATTTGAAAATGACACATCCGATAAAGGCTTGACGTCCAGAATATATAAAGAGCTCACACGCCTCAACAAACAAAAAACAAATAACCCAATTAAAAAATGGGCAGAGGAACTGAACAGACAGTTCTCCAAAAAAGAAATACAGATGGTCAACAGACACATGAAAAGATGCTGCACATCGCTAATTATCAGAGAAATGCAAATTAAAACTAAAATGAGGTATCACCTCACACCAGTAAGGATGGCTGCCATCCAAAAGACAAACAACAACAACAGTTGGCGAGGCTGTGGAGAAAGGGGAACCCTCCTACACTGCTGGTGGGAATGTAAGTTAGTTCAACCATTGTGGAAAGCAGTATGGAGGTACATCAAAATGCTCAAAACAGACTTACCATTTTACCCAGGAATTCCACTCCTAGGAATTTACCCTAAGAACACAGCAATCAAGTTTGAGAAAGACAGATGCACCCCTATGTTTATCGCAGCACTATTTACAATAGCCAAGAATTGGAAGCAACCTGAATGTCCATCGATAGATGAATGGATAAAGAAGATGTGGTACATATACACAATGGAATACTACTCAGCCATAAGAAAAGGGCAAATCCAACCATTTGCAGCAACATGGATGGAGCTGGAGGGTATTATGCTCAGTGAAACAAGCCAAGCGGAGAAAGAGAAATACCAAATGATTTCACTTATCTGTGGAATATAAGAACAAAGGAAAAACTGAAGGAACAAAACAGCAGCAGAATCACAGAACTCAAGAATGGACTAACAGGTACCAAAGGGAAAGGGACTGGGGAGGATGGGTGGGTAGGGAGGGATAAGGGTGGGGAAGTAGGGGGTATTAAGATTAACATGCATGGGGGGGTAGGAGAAAAGGGAGGGCTGTACAACACAGAGAAGGCAAGTAGTGATTCTACAACATTTTGCTATGCTGATGGACAGTGACTGTAAAGGGGTTTATAGGGGAGACCTGGTATAGGGGAGAGCCTAGTAAACATAATATTCGTCATGTAAGTGTAGATTAGTGATAGCAAAAAAAAAAAAAAAAAAAAAAGGGCAGTTCCTGTGTGGTAACCTCCAACGAGTTCTACACAAGCGTATAAAGGGCATATAAAAGTGTAGGCAAAGGGTCTGTTTGCGTTTATACAGAAGATCAAAGCCTAATTGGGCTACCCCGAAAATGAACTAAGATATGATATGAAAGAGAACTTCCAACATCAGCACTCTCTGGAAGACTCATGCCAGAAGATGATCATCAAAAAACCGCAACAAAGATCCACGCACTGCTACAGCTGTAGATGCACTCATCCCACCAGTTCCTGGACTTGCCATGGGAATGAGGAAGGAGATATCTAAGCTGGCCTGTGCATACAGTAAAACAACAAATTTGACTGGATCTATACTGTTGGAACTCAACCAAGAATTAGGAGAAGTGCAAATTGTAGCACTCCAAAATCTTACAACTACAGACTATTTACTGTTAAAAGAACATATGGGATGTGAACATTCCCCAGTAATGGGTTGTTTTAATTTGTCTGATTTCTCTCTGACTGTTCAAGTTCAGTTGGACAATATCCACCATATCATAGATAAGTTTTCACAAATGCCTAAGGTGCCTAACTGGTTTTCTTGGTTTCACTGGAGATGGCTGGTAATTACAGATATGCTTTGGTTATGTAACTATACTCCTATTATGTTAATGTGTGTGTGCAATTTAAGTAGTTGCTTAAAACCTATACATGCTGAAGTTACTCTACAAGAAGATATGTCAAAGAAATAATCAATCTTCCCATGTTTTCTTCCACCTGCTACTTCTATAGCTTTTCTTCTTCCTTCCTAATTACAACCCTTAAATAGAATTCGTGCCTCATATCAAATTTCCCGAGTATCATAATTCTTCCAAGTGGTAAAGATACCTCAAGACAAATGCTGGGCATAGAAGCCACAGGGCATAAATATGCAAAGAAATAAAAAGCTAACCATTTCAAACAATAAGGCTTCTCTCTCACTTACCAACTTCACATTTCCCTGTATGGCCCCGGAAGATGACTGGTTAGGCAGAGACGGGTAAGATTCCTCAAGGGAGGAACAACCTAAGACAGGCACAGTCTCAGGGGGGTCATCAGGTGAGAAATTGGGGATCAACAGAGGTGAGGCTTAGAACCTCACCCCCCCGTTCTGAGAGAAATCTTCTGCATACGTGGATGTTTTATTGCCCTTGTCTAGCTTGGATTAACACATAGTCTACAGGCACACACCTGATCATCTACATGTGCTCTCTTACAACACTAAACTATGTTTTCTACCTTTATCTTGTATCTACCTACCACTTCAGCATTTTATTAAAAATAATAATAATAAAGAGAGAAATGTGGTATCCACATATAAATCAAGTATAAAAACCAAATGAGTATCCATATTTGAACTGACTGTTTATAGTTCATAATGCATGAGCAAAACCGAAAGTTTCTGTGATGACTGCCCTTGTACTGTTCACTATGTAACTTATTCATTATGTAAGAATTTGTTCTCCATGTAAGAACTTGTTTGTTATGCCTCAGAAGATTGGAGACTGATGAAAATTAGGCTTGGGGTGGATTAATGATTGTGCATTGAGCATTGACTCCCCTATACAGAATTTTATTGTCGTTAACAACCATTTGATCAATAAATATGAGAGATGCCCTCACAAAAAAAAAAAAAAGGACAGACTTCCAATGGTAAAATAAATAAGTAACTGGGATGTAATGTATAGCATAAGGAATATAGTCAAGATATTGTAACAGCTTGGTAGGGTGATAGCTGCAACCTAGAATTATGTATATAAATGTTTTATCACTGTGTTGTACACTTGAAACTAATGTAATGTAATACTGTGCGTCAACTACCCTTTAATAAAAAATATTAAAAAAAAAAAAAATACCAAGAGCATTCTTCAAAGAACTAGAATACTTATAAAATTCATATGGAACTAAAAAACATCCTGAATAGCCAAAGCAATCCTGAGAAGGAAGAACAAAGCTAGGGGGATTATGCTCCCTAACTTCAAGCTCTACTATAAAACCACAGTAATAAACAATTTGGTACTGGCACAAGAATAGACCCATAGATCAATGGAACAGAATAGAGAGTACAGATATTAACCCAAGCATGTATCGTCAGTTAATATGTGATAAAGGAGCCATGAATATACAATGGAGAAAAGATAGCGTCTTCAACAACTGGGGTTGGGAAAACTGGAGAAGCTACATGCAAGAGAATAAAACTGGATTATTGTCTAACTTCATACACAAAAGTAAACTCAAAATGGATCAAAGACATGAATGTAAGTCATGAAACCATAAAACTCTTAGAAGAAAACATAGGCAAAAAGCTCTTGAACATAAGCATGAGCAATTTTTTCCTGGACACATCTTATTAGGCAAGGGAAACAAAATAAAAATTGAACAAGTGGTACCACATTACACTGTAGAGCTTCTCTACAGCAAAAGACACCATCAACTGAACAAAAAGGCATCCTACAGTATGGGAGAATATATTCATAAATGACATATCCAAAAAGGGGTTAACATCCAAAATATATAAAGAACTCACGTGCCTTTCAACACCCAAAAAAACAAATAACTCAGTTAAAAAATGGGCAGAGGAGCTGAAGAGACATTTCTCCAAAGAAATTCAGATGGCCAAGAGGCACATGAAAAGATGCTCCACATAGCTAATTATCAGGGAAATACTAATTAAAACCACAATGAGATATCACCTCACACCAGTTAGGGTGGCCACCATTCAAAAGACAAACAACAACAAGCGCTGGTGAGGATGCAGAGAAAGGGGATCCCACCAACACTGCTGGTGGGAATGTAGATTAGTTCATCCATTGTGGAAAGCAATATGGAGGTTCCTCAAAAAACTAAAAATAGAAATACCATTTGACCCAGGAATTCCACTCCTAGGAATTCACCTGAAGAAAACAAGATTCCAGATTCAAAAGGACATATGCACCCCTATGTTTATCGCAGCACTATTTACAATAGCCAAGAAATGGAAGCAACCTAAGTGTCCATCACAGATGAATGGATAAAGATGTGGTACATATAGACAATGGAATATTATTCAGCCATAAGAAGAAAACAAATCCTACCATTTGCAACAACATGGATGGAGCTAGAGGGTATTATGCTCAGTGAAATAAGCCAGGTGGAGAAAGACAAGTACCAAATGATTTCACTCATCTGTGGAGTATAAGAACAAAGCAAAAACTGAAGGAACAAAACAGCAGGAGACTCACAGAACCCAAGAATGGACTAGTGGTTATCAAAGGGAAAGGGGTTGGGGATGGTGATTGGGGAGGGAGGAGAAGGGGATCAAGGGGCTCTGTAATTCGCAATCACAATGTAAGTAGGGCACACAGGGAAGGCAGCATAGCACAGAGAAGACAAGTAATGACTAGCATCTTACTACGCTGACAAGACAGTGACTGCAATAGTGGCGGTGGGGGGGACTTGATAATATGAGTGAATGTTCAAACCACAATGCTGTTCATGTGAAACCTTCATAAGATTATATATCAACTATATTTTAATTAAGAACAATGCAATGTTTATGCAACAAGACCTGCAGTATTACTATAGCATTTCTCCTATGCCCAAGTAAACACAGAAGAAGCTACAATCAAAGTTTAGAGGTTGAATATACCAATATCCTTCCCCTGAAATTTATAGTTATTACACGTGTCAATGAATCATAGATATATATACAGTTGACCCTTGCATGACCCAAGTTTGAACTACCTAGATCCACTTATTCATTAATTTTTTTAACATCCATATAGCCCCTGTAACTGGCTATCAGGCAGCAGGTTCCACTAGTGATATGGTCAATAGAAATGAGAAGGAAAAACACTGTGCACAGTGGTCTGTCCAGGGATCGAGCCACAACTGAGGTGTTATTCGTGCCACCCTCTGACTCACTGAGCAACCAACTGCTGTCTGGACCACAGAGGAGCTCCAGGATCTAAGGGCAACAGGGGAAGCAAGTCCCAGGCAGGAAACTCAGAGGAAGGAGGCTGGGAGTCTTTGCCCCGCCAAGTGCAACCCTCCCATTTTTTTCTACTTTTCTACCCTTTTTTGCATGTGAAGTTGAATGACCCCTTTGGTATACGGCAGGCTATTACTAGTTAAAGGGGAGTTAAAATTTATACATGGATTTTCTACTGCAGGGGGTTTGTGCCCTTACTACATTGTTGCAACAGTATCAGTAACTTAAAAATTATTTTAATACCAATGTAAGTTTCCTTTCTTTTTTTCTTTTGGTATCATTAATGTACAATGACAGGAGCAACAATATGGTTATTAGACTCCCCCCATCACCAAGTCCCCCACACACACCCCATTACAGTCACTGTCCATCAGCGTAGTGAGATGCTGTAGAGTCACTACTTGTCTTCTCTGTGTTGCACAGCCCTCCCCGGCCCCGCCCTCCACCTACATTATGTCTGCTAATTGTAATGCCTTTTTCCCCCTTATCCCTCCCCTATCTAAGTTTCTACTTACAATTTTTTTCTAACATCTTGTATCAGGTATGGTCTTTTTTAAATTCAATGGTTACCCAATGCGTGCTCAATTTTAGAATCAAAACCATTTAAATCAAGAAAATTACATGACAGAAGACTGTAACACATTCAACAAAACTTCGAAGCTATCACCCATCTACAGTTAATATTTGGATCTTGAATTTAACAAAAAAGCTAATGTAATCAAAAAGATTTCAAACTGTAATCACCTGAATGTGCAACGATTCTCTGATGATTTCAGGTCACAGTTAAATAAATTTCCAAACCAGTTACAAAAGTGATTTTCCACATATTTCTGCTATGCCTGAGAATCTTCTAAAGCTGGTATCATATCTATTTCTACCTTTCATACAACTACTTAAAACCCTTCAAAGGTTTAACAACTGAAACTGTACACTTACCCACACCTTGGGGCCGACATAACCTTACAGGATTATTTTCAAATTTTTGGACATGAGGTGGGTATTCTTTCCTAGAAAAGGAAATTTATAGTTTTATTCTAACAGAAAACATTTTTCAAAATGAAAAAGTTGATGGAATACTTAAGTTTTTAAGAGCAAATAATAGCCTCTCTTATATAAAAAGCAGTACTATAAAATAATAAAACTATACTGCACAAACATACTAAGTTTAATACATCTAAGATTGCTAGGGGCAGTGACCATAGTTCATTTTGACTGTCAATCTATCAGAGCCCACAGCAGGCAGACTTTCAAATAAATATTTAGTAATAATGAATCCAAATTACTGTCCTTTCCAAGTAGTCACTTAGGGAAGTGACATATTTATTCCCCCAATGCACAAAACTTTGAAACTTTTCTTTTGGAACTGACTTCATAATCAGTTCATAAAAACCACATTTAAAGAAAACTCATAATATTTTATTATCAACATATTTTTTTAGTAAAAAAGTCATTCAGCTTAATAATACTCAATGTGCCTAATTTTGCTGTGAATGCTTTTTAGTTGTTGAAAAAAAATCCATGAATAAAGGAATAAATGGTGCATAAAACACTAACCTTGAGGACAATTCCAAAATCAGTACAAAAAATGGCATGTCACAAAGTCAGCAATCATAGAACAAGTATTTTAGCCTTATGATTACACTATGGGGATATAATTACATTTAAAAATATTAAATTACATTGTCCCACATCATATACAATTGATTTTCAGGATTTTGAACACAATCCATATTAAACAAGGATTTAAAAAATACCACTTTACTCCAAATATATACTTTGAGGAAAAGCAAAAAAAAAACCAAACAAAAACTATAGATAATTGTGACATAAAAGCATTAAAAAGGAGATCTGCAAAAAGTGCCGTAGAGCTCAACAGCCACTTTTCCACCCTAAATTAAAGCTTCTAAAAACATTCCCTTCAATATTACTCAGCCATAAGAAGAAAACAAATCCTACTATTTGCAACAACATGGACGGAGCTAGAGGGTAGTATGCTCAGTGAAATAAGCCAGGCGGAGATAGACAAGTATCAAATGATTTCACTCATATGTGGAGTATAAGAACAAAGAAAAACTGAAGGAACAAAACAGCAGCAGACTCACAGAACCCAAGAATGGACTAACAGTTAACAAAGGGAAAGGGACTGGGGAGGATGGGTGGGAAGGGAGGGATAAGGGTGGGGAAAAAGAAAGGGGGCATTATGATTAGCATATATAGTGGGGTGGGGGGCACGGGGAGGGCTGTGCAACACAGAGAAGACAAGTAGTGATTCTACAGCATCTTACTATGCTGATGGACAGTGACTGTGAAGGGGTATGTGGGGAGGGCTTGGTGAAGGGGGGAGCCTAGTAAACATAATGTTCTTCATGTAATTGTAGATTAATAAAAAAATAAAAAATAAAAAAAACATTCCCTTCATTTCTCCAGGGAATTAAAAATAAGAATTTATTCTATAATTTGTAAATTCATTCACATTAGTGATTGTAATAACAAAGTGAAATATTTGATTAAACCAAAATCCTGAAGGCATTTTCCTGTAAGGCTTTCGGAGTCATGCTGTATTAGTCAAAGTTCTAAATTGCACAGATGCAAGTGGCAGGAAAACGAGATGAGAGTAGACAGAGTGCCTGTAACAGCTGCGAGCAAACAGCGTCATGTGCCAGGTACTGTTCTGAGTGCTTTGTATCTATTGTTACGTCAATCCTCACAAGACCCTTAGAAAGTATATGCTGCTTATTAGCACTTTATAAACAGGGGGAAGCTGAGGCCAACGAGGTTAATTAACCTGCCCATTGTCACACAACTACTAAATAACAATGCCAGAATCTGAATCATGATAAACTACACCAATTTCTACACTGTCCAAATTTTAAGATTCATAAGGATATGAATTATGAAGATGAGAATTTGCCTTAAAGACAGGAGCACTACCAGTGAGTGCTATGAAAAAAGGTAGGTTTATCAGCTCCTAACTATATTAAGCTTAAAATAAAACACATTTTTTATATTCCATGCAGTTTCACACTACAGAGGATATAATACCATCTCTTTAAATCAAATAATCAGTTTTTTAATCTCTAATTTTTATAACTGTACACTTTGGAGAAAGACAGGCACAAACTTCAAAATTCAACACAGGCAATGAATCTGAAGCTAAATATGATGATACTGTTAAGGTAAACTCCAAAAACTCCAGGTAGTGTGTATTTTTAAAACAGCTGACAACACAAACAGTACATATTCTTTAAAACTATTATAGATTATCAGCTAAGAAAATAATCGACAGAGTGACCACAAAATCTAGACCTAACAGGTATGTTGGATTTGTCAGCTCCCACCTGTTTGACTACTTATCCTAGGGTGTTCTGGGATCTCCTGGGGTGTGCCATAGGCACAGGTTTACTCAGTAGGGATGGACATACACCAACTGAGGCTACGAATCACAGATGCGCAGGGGCTGATGAGAATGCTGCTTTAATGCTCTGTGCTCTTTGCCGTCGTACCTAGTGCACTGAACCATGAACTGCTAATGAGGAACAAACAGTGACTGCATCATGTAGCACCCATGACCCTATCATGTCCTGTAATGTAGTGTTAATAAACTATTATGCATACTTGCCAACATTTCCACACCTTATAGCCAGTCTGTATCCAATATTTGCTACATTTCCCTACATACAGAAATAAAGTTGTATATTTAAAAGTTCATTATAATGAGTAAGTTACAGAAATATAAGCATATCTTAAGTTGAATTTCAAGATAAAAGTAGCATTAGTTTGATAATTAAAAGAATTTTCCAGCCATAAATTATCATGTGTTCTTTAAAATTTAGTTTAAAAAAAAAAGGTTTGTTAAGTGGTCAAAAATCAAATTTTACATTAATTTCTTGGTTTGAGGTTTCCATCATTCTACACATACTGAAATTTCAAACTCCAAACTGGTATGAAGTTCAAATGTGGGACTTAACTCCTCAGTGGTTATTTTTTCTCACCTCAAAAAAGGGACAGAGAAGTGTCCATGTCACCTGTCATCTACAAGGTAAAACAATTCCTTTGCTTCTGAGGGTGTTCTGAGTAGAAGTTTGAGAGAAAACCTCACCTTAATGGATACATTTTACAAGATGTACAAAATAGCTGAAGAACTTTTTTTTCTTCTGTGCAGAATTAACATCAGACTGCCATGCTCATTAAATGTTAGGCCTCAGCTCTTAGTCTTTTTTTAAAAATAAACTTCGTTTTGAAATTATTTTAGATTTGCATAAGAGCTGAAAAGACCATTCAGAGTTCCCTAATATACCTGTCCCAGTTCCTTATAATGCTCATTAGAACACCTTCATGACCATCATACGTCACAAAAGAAATAGCACATTACTATTCACTAAATGCCAGACTATTAGAATTTCATCAGCTATTCCACAAACACCCCTTTTTTGTTCCAGAATCCAATCCAGGATCTAACTACACTTGGTTATCATGCTTCCTCTTTTGTTCTGCAATCTTACATTGTTTTTCATGACTCTGGCATCTGGGAAGATAACTGGCCACTTAGTTTGTAGAATGCCCCTCAGGGTGAATCTGTCTGGTGTGTTTCTCACGAGCAGACTTAGGTGGTGGGTTTGGGACAGATCACAGAGGTGAAGTGCCCTTCTCATCCTGACGTTATCAGGGATACACAGTATCAACACAACTTATCTCCTCAACCTTGATCATCTGGTTAAGGTAGTGCTTTGCGGTTTCTCCACTCCTAAGTTACTAGTTTCCCTCTATTACACCCTAATTGAAAGCAAGGCGGTCGGTCTAGCCCACAAAAGGGATGGGAGCAATAAGCTCCACTTTGTGAACAGTAGAGTATCTACATGTATTATTCAGAATTCTTCTCTAACAGTTGCCCATTTCCCCCAATTCATTTTACACAGCTTGTAAAATCCTAGGGCAGCTCAATAAATAAAAGATTAATTCAATCATTTACATCAATGTGATTCATGAACATTTATTTTATACTTTAGGTTATGATCCAACCTTGGAAGCTCTTTCAGCTGGCTCCTGAGTCCCTGTGAGGTGACCTCATTCTTTAGTTTACTCTAGGAATATGTATGTAACAAAATTTACAAGAATATGGAATACTCTGCATTCTTGTACAGGGGGCCATGAAAATCTTCTCTAATGTATGTACTGTTGAAGCAAGTACCCTTTTGTTCCCAAGCATGTGCCCGGCTTCTGACATGACAAGATGCTTCACACTGATTTTGCTCTCCCTACCCCACCCCTGCAATCAGCCATTCTTCACACTTCCTATCATTAGAGAGTGGTGTTACGAACCAGGATCTGGGTGCTGGGTATGTTTGTATTTTGCTTGGTTTTAATGATAGCTCTTTTTATTAATGTTTCTATTGCTCTAACTGATCTCAAAAGATGAAAATTTCTGTAAGATGTATCAAATATATTCATTTTAGTCAAAATCAATTATTTCACTCGTGTAACTCATAAATCAGTGTAATTTTCAAAGATGTATTAAAATTTCCCACAGTTGTACTATAATCAAAAACTTTGCATTTAAAATATTTTAGGAGAGTTTTACACATGTAAGTGTTACTCTTGCAGACTGTGCCCATTACAAAAATATGCTCCTCCTCCTATTTATTGCTTCTAATCCTTAATTCTCTCATTTGTTATTATAATTCTGCTTGTTTGTGTGCATCTCTTGTTACTCTAAACACTGCTTTTCTTACAAATGTTTTGTCTGATTCTGTAAACACAATACAGCTGGCTTTAATCCAACCAGTTTTTTTAAATAAAATATACTCAACCTAATCATAACTACAACTAAGAGATTTCATGTTTTCCTTTCACTTCATTAGTTGCTTGATTTTTATATTTGCATTTATTATTGTTTCCTCTTTCCCGCTGTTTGTACTGGATTGCACAATCATTCGTTTTCCCCCCTACTTAACAGTTACCCTTCCTCTCTCAACCCTATTCCAGTTGTGAAGTTTTACCCATTAACATGTTACCAAGAATGACAACTATTTTCTCAAGCAAGACGCTCTACTGCATCCTTACTGGGACAAGATCTTTAAGATCCTTGTACTTCCCCACCTTACCTCTCCGGACCCTCTCCCCAAAAAGCCTTGAGAGCTTTGCCTTCTGCCCTTCTGCCTCCCCAACTCCCAGGTTTTGGTTGAGGCAGCTCGGAATACTGGGCCACAGGCTAGTACTGACTTCCCTTCACAGCACAGCTCTGTCTGAAAGAGGAGCAAGCTCAGCCTTGAGTGCCTTTAGTCTAATTTGCGCCAAATTATAAATCATAAAGATTTTTTTTTAATCTCAAAGATTTATCAGGTAATGACACTTCTTTACCTAAAATGTCTCGAAAATTTCTAATGAGTGCACTTACTAAAATATTCAAACCCTTCAGATCCAATGACAAGTTTATTTTATGGTCTAGGTCCTGGCTGACCCTCACCAAATTCACCTGATAACATTTCCCCTTTGCTTGCAGCTGCAGCCATAGGGGCCCTTCTTTCTGTTGTTTGAACAGCTAAACTCCTTCCTGCATTGGTAACCTAGCAGCACCTCCTCCCGGCCCGGAAAAGCCATCTCTGTGATCACAGCATGGCTGACTCATTTATTCCTCGCTTAAATGTTCCTCTGCAGAAGAGTTTCTCTGACAGGCAGTCTGAAGGGGCCAAGCTACCACTACCACCCCATTCAATCACCTTTCACCCAGGACTCGTCATTTCACATCTCCCTTGTTCATTATCAGTCTTCGTGCATCAAAATGTTGACTACAGGAGTGCAGGGGTCTTGTCTAAATACTTGGAGTGAGTAAACATGTATAACTGAAAGGCAGTAGGCAACCAGAAGTGTATGTATCAGGTCAAATAACTGTACAAACATTCCTGTACAGGGATGGTAATGTCAACTCTGGCTGCCATGCAGAGCCGTCATACAGTAATTCAAAAGGAATGAATCCGCCAGCTGATACACAAGTAGTCTACTTCACGCATCTGAAAGGCACCGTAAACCTGTATTTGTTGTTTGGACGGTTTGGTTGGGAACTGATATACCTGGACTCCACTCTTACTGTCTTACTTCCTGCTCTTGTTCTAGTGTTTCCATAGTCAATCACTGTTTTCTTCACAGCATATTTTATTGTGCAGCAAGACAAGTCATTCTTCCCCATTTATTCTTCTTTTAAAAGAGTAATTCTGTTGCTCCTCTTGAATATTTACACTTCTAAATAAACTTTAAAATCAACTGGCCAAGTTTCTTAAAATAACAAAGTCCCTAAGATTTTGACTAAAACTGCATTAAATTACCTTAAGTAGCACTGGTATCAAAAAACCAACCAGGAACATACACCATAAAACGTAGATTAGGTTCTTTAGCTACAATTATAAATGGTTTTCAAATCATTAACTACTAGATATTTTAGTTGCTACTGTGAATTAAATTTTTGTCTTTCCAATATATACTCCAATTGATTAGAGGTGAAAATGAAGTAAATTTAATTAATACTATTAGTCTTGTAGCCTGTCATCTTACTCAACTCTTACTTCTAAGGTTTCAGATGACTCTATAATTCAAAAGAAGACAGTATCATCTAAATATAATTTCATTTTCAGATCTTGAGACAGCAATTTTCATATTATAAATTGGTACCACCTCTCTGCAAAAACAATTTTCCAGTACTTTATCAAGAGCATTAAAAACGTTTGTGACCTAGCCCAGACTTTTCCCAGAGACTCATCTTGAGATGCGTTTAGAAACATATAGGCACAGTTGTTCATCAGTGTGTAATATAATAGTGAAAAACAACCTGAAATGGGCTAATGGGTAAATAAACTATGTATATCTGCAGGACAAGCTATTTTTCAATCATTAAAAATCATTTTTAGAAGGCAACCTAATAACAAGGAAAAGTGGTAGGACACACTGTCAGGCGAATATTCAAAATAAGATGGGAAAAAAATCCAACAAGAGCCTAATAATGTAATTTTCTATTTTGTGAGCTTCAAAAAAATTATAAAATCTCCAAGTATACTTGTCTTTTCAAACACATCCTTTACATAAATGTCTAACAGTTCATGTAACTTCTTTTATTATATTTTCACCTTTATACCATTTTGTTTCAAAATTCTCTATAATATGCACATACTTTTTACAACAAATGGGTCAACAGATTATTTATGGAGGAAGAAAAACTCAGTTCAAATCCCAGATTAAGTATTCCTGGTTGCTGGTGCCACGACTTAGCACCGTGCTCACGACTCGTCTGTCCACGAGTCAAAAAGGGTTTGAGTCATTCAAGCCGTGAGAGTCACCCACAACAAAGAAAAATGGCAGCAATATATTTTTTTGAGTTTTCAAGCTCTGGGTATTAATATTGTTATTTATTATTTATTTCAGATTGGTTTTAAACTTAGACCACACCTTACTGTGTCCAGCATACAGTACAGGAGGAAAAACCTTGGAAAATAGTAATCATCCACAACTACCTAACTTGTTTATTAGATAAACCTTCTCTTATAAATAAATCATTGATTTCAGAGATTTACAGACCCTTGTGTTAAGAGATAAAGATAAAGAATTTTCTATTACTCTTCAAAGATTAGAAAAAAGATGTGGCTTAGTGTTCACAAGATGGGAGGAAAAGCTTATGTAAGAAGAATTTACAAAGTAAAATCTACTGGTGTAAAAGTTCTTCTCAGTTTCTCTGACAAAGCTGAACACAAGATGATTTTAAGTAAGGACCCAAAGGATTAATAGGCCAAATTCCACCTAACAGTACCTAAGCTGTTGAATAATGCACTCAAGTGTATTCATTATAAGACATTTTATAAACAATTGCTGCTTCATAACTAGTCCCTGGTGGTAATCTTATTATAAAAGATGGAAAGAATTTTGGTAACTATTACTATTACAGAAATGTCAAATTTTACAGTGTATAAGTCAGTTTTAAGTAATCAACTTACTTTTTCTTCAAAAAATCTCCTTTAAAATTGGGCAAATGTTATTCCTGTTTTAGAGTATGTGATGTGCCTACTGGTATTGCTGCTTGCTTACCTTTCCATTTTCTGATTCCCGTTACAGTATTATTCTAACAAGAATGTAAGCCCAAGAGGATAGGGGTTCTGTTCTGCTCATAGAAGAGTGCCTGGCACATAATCACTGAAATATTTGCTGAATGTATCAATTAATAGATTATCAATTAACACAGTACCAATTAATACATTAATACACTTCTGCTACAGAAAAATGAGTAAGAAGTCAAAACACTGGGAAAAAAAACAATTATAAATCCTCCAAGGCTATTGTAAAAGAGAGAAATACTCTAAGATCTTTATAGTATTCTGATAACAGTATAATGATAATTTCATCTACTACAGCATACAGGAAAGTATTTGTTTATTTGTAGAAGAGTCTGTTTCATATGTGTTACTGTATGAAGAGCATTTAATGTATATTCTTTACAGTTTTATTAAAAACATCTTACTAATGGCCTTCCAAAAAAAAAGTCACTTATGAGTCAAAAATTTAAAAAATGTCAGTATCTGACAAGAAATAATGGTTTATTCAAAGAGAAAAATAGACATAATGGGAAAATAATTTTTCTGTCCGAG
Source organism: Manis pentadactyla (assembly GCF_030020395.1). Classification (NCBI taxonomy): domain Eukaryota; kingdom Metazoa; phylum Chordata; class Mammalia; order Pholidota; family Manidae; genus Manis; species Manis pentadactyla. The sequence continues at coordinate 5,890,578 of NC_080034.1, forward strand.
GAGATAGGTAGGTAAAATACTTATATAATCCATCCATAAAATGTAATTGTGAATCATTTAAGAATTATAAAATATGCATAAACTTTTTGCTGACAGGATCATATTCAAATTTGTATTTCAGAAACTTGGTGTACATAAAGTAAGATGGAATAAATGCATGCATTTCATAGTTAAAATTATATAATTTTAAAAAAGTAGAATGTTCCTTCCTTTGAACTTCAACGATTATATGAAAAGTACGTATGAGTTTAAAAAAAGGGCTGTTAACTTGTTTTGGTGGGGAGGTCTCATAAAAAGCAAAAGTAAAAAAAAAAAAAAAAGAGAGAGATACGCATACATACAAAAATTCTAAATATGTACATTGAGAGAAGTCTTAGGGACATTTGCTTTAGAATAATTACAACCATTTCACTATTTAAAGAAATGTGTGTTCTTAAAAAACTCACTTCTATGTTATTTACATTAACATTTCTGTGTCTGCTAGTGATATTACAAAGGGAACAAACAGTGATCATAAAATTCTGTTTAAAATGTTCGGGTTAGAAGAGGAATACATCTGATGGTCAAAGCTTTAACTCTGAGCTTAAGATTAAGATGCTCTAATTCTCTCCTCCCTCACTCTACTGAAGTGTAAAAACACAACTATTATCACTAAAATGTAACAAGATTTTAATGAAAGCAACTTTACTAATGCATTAAAATACTCTATTTTTAAAAATAAAGTGGTCACAAGTCAGTATGAATTTATAATAACCACTCATAGAAAAATGCATACTGAGAATTATGGTGAAAACACTACCCACATTAAATCAAATACCAGGTTGTACTATTACTGGTTCCTTTTATTAAAATAATTAACAAGCTCTAATGATAAACTCTAATTCAATGGATACTTTTCAAAGCATATAAATAATCTGTTATCTTACTGTTATATCCATGCTCTAATTTCATCAATATTAAGCTTACCTTTCCTTTTGGTCCAGATTGCTTAAAACATAAAAAAGAAAAAAAATGTAAGAGGCAAGACCTCATTTTTGATATAGCATTGTAGTTTTAGTAAACTGCAGTCAACAGGCAAAACTCTATAATTTATTTTAAACACATTTTATATATATAGTACATACTATGTTTTGAATCTTGTCAGATATGTAAATTGCTCTTCAGTTTTTGTCAATACAGAAAACAATTTATATCTAAACATATCTTAGGAAGAAAAAGGATGTACAAAGGTATGAAAAATTCTTGAAAGAGCTTTATTTAACCAAACATTTGAGGATTTATGTTAGAAAGTAGTTATGTGAATGGTCTTCAGGGAACAATACAATATCCTGAAACTAATAAAAATTTTAGTGTTTCTAATGTGATTATTTGCTTCTGAGTAAGAAAGAATTTTTTTATAAAATTGAAATCTTTACACAAAAGCCTTAAATACAGTATATGGTTTGAGACATGGGAAAGGCCTGGGATTTAAAATTATGGCCTCTAATAAAAAATCCTGTGTATAAAGATCCACCCTTTCCACAGTTCATGGATAATCTAAAAAGCTACCAACACCAATTACTCAAGAGCAAAATTTAAAAACCCTAAATTTAGAATAAAATTCACATCCCAGGGTTATTTCTGTTTATTATTGAAGAAACTAAATATTCAGAACTAAGTGTAAGCAAAACATAGTTTACAAAATTCCCATTATTAACTTTTGTATTCCTATCATGTGGAGTACACAAGTAAATATCAACTTAATCCTAGAAAATCAAGAAAAAGGAAACATGGTAACTTGGTTTTACATAAACAACACTGAAAAGAAACACTTATTGTTAAGAGAAATTTTTAATAGTAAGGAAAGGAATTATTATAAGCCTACATAACTACTGTATTTGAAATTATACCTTTGCTATTAAAAAATGAGATAAGCTGCTTAAAATAAATTTACATTGGATAAATAACAGAAAAATGAGGGAATGTTATCACAACCCTATTAAAGTATGTGAAACAAAATATAACATGAAAATTTAAATATAATCAGTCTTATCATACATATTTATTTCTCATGGAGTTATATTTCCAGGAAAAGTAAAATGAAAACAGAAAGTTAGGTCTAAAGACGTAACCCAGCCATTTCCAACTCTGCATTGTTGTACTCAAGAAGTGAGAAGAGTTTACCACTGTTTTTTAAACTCACCTGTTTAGAGAAAAGAAAATGGGTAGAAGACAGAGTAGCAGTAGTAGAAGAAACAGGTTTGGTTCTTTCCAATAAACCAAGGGAGTTAGGAAGAAAACAAAAAACAAAACAAAAAAATATATACACCCATGTTCATTTCTCTTATCCTTGATAAAAATAAATAAATAAATGCATTTATCATGACATGATATCTAATTTTTAAGTCATGGCATTTCGACAAGATTCCTCAATGTTTTTATTACCAAGTCATGCCCTAGAAAATCTTACATATTAAAAAAAAAAGCTTTTTAAAAATTGGGAAGGAAGCTATTATTACTAATGCTGGACTCTAAAAAACATCAACTTATATTCTTATGGAACTATTATTCCATTCTTGAACTAGTACTATACTAACACTCTTAAAATTAAAAATAAAAGGAAGGAGAAAAGACAGACTGATTCAGGCATCCATGACCTGATTTAGGGCTTCAAAAATTCTTTCAAAGTAGTGCTTTTCCTTAATATTAGATCTTGCTTCTTTGAGGAGCCCATTTTCCCATTGATGAATCATAGGTATATGTATTATTATACATACATATATATATATATATATATATATGTATGTATATATGCTCTTGTAGATGTTCCCCATGGTCCTTATAGATATGATGTGCTTGTTCTCATATCTCACTAAAGAACTAAAAATCATTCAAAATGTAGATCTGATCTACTTTAAAGACACCTCAAGAAGAAAAGAGTGTATGAATTACTGAATGGTGGCATTTCCTTTTAATTTCAAATTAAAGGTTGAGAAAACAAAAAATCAGGAGAAACTGTAAAAGCCAGTTCACCCACATCTGAGGCCTAACAACCGGGCCGACACCACACTAAATAAAACAAAATGTTTGGTCACAACCACCTTCAGAGAACCATCTCCCTTCACGCCTCAGGTGTGATTTCTACTGCACGGAGTGTCCTCTTCCAGCTCGCACACAGCTTCAGTACCTCCTATGTGAATTTTTCACAGCTTCCTTCTCTGTGAATCGTCCTACACATACACTGTATACATCTACTAACTGCACTTACCACCTAAGCATTTGTTTTCTTGTCTTTCTGTCCTCTATCCTAATCAAACTTGAGCTTCCAGCAGGAGTCTGCCATATTCATCTCTGACTACTCTGTCCCTCATCTATGCCTGGTCTGTAGTATAAGATCACTCACTGTTTATGAAGGAAGAAAACTGCCATCTTTTTAAAGACAGTCACATTGTAGTAGGAAAAAGAAATGTTTATTCTATAAATAAGAGACAAGCATCTGCAGAATCTGTCCTGCTGACATGACTCTTCATGGTTTTCTTACTGCCTTAGTTGTTCTTACCAAGTATTTTCACACAGCACTGTTCCCTTACATGCAAATTAATTCAGGTTTTTTAAAAAAAGAAACAATATTTTACTATTAATTATCACTTCCTATTAATTAACAGAATCTAATCTTTTAAGCAGATGAGCAATGATACACATGCATGTACTATATGTGCCGAGACCCTAGGGTAAAATAAAACAAAAACCAATTTCCAGGCTGGAATCAGTTTTTAACATTACCAATGAGGAAAGGAGGGATGGGAAGAACAGGTCACAGTGCAAACAATTCCAAACTACTAAATAACTTCCAAGGCAATAATAATTTTAGTTGTAGGATATATCACTTGATTGCAAGTTATAAATTAGTATTTCAACTTGGACCACGTTTTTAGAATATCAACAAGACACCTACATCAACAATGGATTCTATAAATGTGAGCAGTGTGTGAGAAACAGTGTGTGTCCCCCAACCCAATTAACTCTTTTATTATTTATTCTCATGTTTGTCCCGCATGCAGGCCAGAGAACCTGACTGCTTCTGTATTTTACAGAAAGGCAGCCCTATTTTTTGGTATATGCAGTAGTTTCTTTCCCTTTTTAGTTGTATTTCTCAAATATCTTACAAGAAAACTATAATAGTATATTTAAGCAAAAGAAAGGTCTTCCTATCCTAAAGTATAAGAAAGATTTAAGATTTTTAAGTAAAAAATCTACATGATAGCAAATCTATGTAAATAGCAAATATAGCAAGGGTTTTTAAGAGTTAGGACACATTTTGTGAATGAGCAGCATCGTAGATTGCCATTTTTAAAAAAACGAAGAACAGCATCTAGCATATATACCAAATTTTCTAATCTTATTAGATATAAAAAATTTTATGCAACTATTCATAAGAAATAGATTATTATTATTTATGTAATTGTTGGAGCTTAAGAATTTCTTAGTCAACTGAAACTGACTCAAAATGGAAATTCAGCTTAAATTCTGAGGTTCAAGTAGTAGTTTCACATCAATGAGAACATGCAAATCTAATAAAGCAATATTTTCTCAAGCGTTTAAAAGTAATAATGCGATTTATTTTGAAAATATGGTAATTTGAAAAAGGTAGTAACTGTAGTTTTACTCACACTTCTCTATCCAATGTTGTAAAATATCAGCCTAATTTAACCAGGATATAATAAAAATAGCATGAATGTTACTTAAAAAGTCTCTACTTGCAGAATGTATTTATTCACAAGCAGATATAAGAATAAAATTCTTGGACATGAATTATTTCAGAGACATGAATCTCTCTTTATAATGGAAACACAATAAAGTTCCACAAATAAAAACAAACAGTTAAATACTCCTATTAACAAGGATGGTTTGTATACACTGAACAAAGGTAACTGGAATCCTTACCTTTGGGCTGCAGTTCTTACTATTGGTATCTGAGCATTAGCATGATGAAAACGTCTGCCATGAACCACAGTTCCAGAACATAATGGCGCACTTTGTCTGTTCTCACTGCAGATGCAAGAAACAAGAATGATCTGAACAGAAGAAAATTACATACACATATGCCAAATAAATCTTTTAAAACACAAGCACATGTATAAAAAACCTTTACTTTAAAGATACGTTTATGGATTAACCCATTGGCCTTGTTACTCTGCCCACCAGGAGTTACCCACATTGTGCATTTGTGTCTGAAATTTTTCCGATACAGTTCATGAAAGAAAATAGAGAGGACACTAGAATATAAATAAAGAATTCTAAATGAATATTTTACAAATAAGACTTCCTATATATATTTGGATATATCTTCTCTCCTTATTCTCTACTTAGGGACTATCTATAACAAAGGTTTTAAACTATGAGTATTACAGTTTTCTTGTATGCCAAAATAAATATAAAAATACGTTATTGTTAAAAAAAACAGAGGTCCTAAATTCTACTGGTTCTGCCAATGACTCGAAAAAGTGACCTTGTTTTTGCTATACTTCGTTATCTATAAATTGACAAAATAGAAATGAAATAATTTCCAATCCTTTTTCTGAGAGATTTAACAGCCCAATATCAGTAACAGTGGCTCACTCTGAAAAGTCCCTCACTGAGATAATCCTGGTAAGCACCCCCTGAGGAAGGCACCCCACACCTCCAGCGCACAGCCTTCTAGTACTTCAAGTACTAGAGATCTTTAAGGACGCCCAAGATCTCACTACCTGTACCCAAGTAAGTTCATTGTAAGAAAGCCTGCGGACATTCTTGGGAAGTAACAAAATCACTGCTGCAACTCTACCCTTGGGAGTCAGGGGATCCGCACCCTGGGGCTGGTCCATCTCCCGGCCCTGCAGATAGTGAAAAGCAAAGGCATAGGTTGGGCCAACTGGCCACAAAGGCAGCTAGTCTGGGGTATTAAACCCTTTATCTTTTCTGTCGAGTGTGTGTGGTCGAGCGCCTATACCTCAATTTCTTACTGTTGCTCAACATGTTAAGTCCAGTTGGGTTGCCTTTCAAAGGCTTTAAACTCTCAGTCTTGTTTCGTCTTGCACATGTCTTCCAGGGATCACCAGAACTAGTAGGAACAATGTCAGACTGACGATTTAACTGTGAAAAGATCCATAAATGTTAGAGTCAGTCAATGTCACAATATGAAACTTACCTGAAAACCCACTTACTAAACAGTAGTAAAAATGTATCAGCTACTGGGGATGGGGGAGAGGGAGGGCACTGGCAAGGGTCTGAGAGTAATTCCACCGAATGAACACAAATATTTGTAGGAACACTAATGTTGATATTACTTTCTTTTCTATCTCCAAAGATATTTTTGAGAAAATTTTAGAGAAAAACAGAAGGGATGAGGGTAGTAGGTCTTAGGATAGCTCTTTCCTGAAAGTAAAAGATAAACATTCCCTTGCTTAAAAGGTACTGCTATCAACAGCACGGTATAGCCAAATACAGCAGAAAGCTGTCCTTTCACTGGCATAAAAACTTACACACAAGCCAGAAATCTAATGTCTTCATACTTTCACAGTCACACGTGGTAACGTCTGTGTATCAATATCAAGCACTATGGCAATGGAATGGCCCATTCCTTGGGAAGTTCTCAACAAGGAAACCCACTCTTATTACATTCATTAAGAACAAGACATTTAAAAGCTGCTTTCAGACTTATTGGGACAAAGGTCCTAAGTTCTTAGTGACCAATTACCCAAAACATCCAAAAATTCATCCTTATCTAATTCTATTTTTCAAACAATAACCAAACTTTTATTTTCTGTTTTACTCTCTCAAGAGAATATGGGCATAAGAAGATAGCGACTTGGCTTCCCCACCCCCAAACATGATCCCCACTGAAACCTAACGGTTTCTTAAAAAAATACCTCCCACAAAGAAATTCCTCCTGAGGACAGAGTTCTGTACCATTCTTGTTTTTCCGCCTATCTGTATTTCAAAATTCTAAGACCTATTTTTGATAAGCTGCTTATCAGTTCCTCCTCCTGGAGACATTAGTTAGCAATCTTTAACAGCCGTGTATTTCAGACATGTCCACTTTTGGTAATGACAGATTAGTAATAAAGATCAATTTTCCCATCTGTAAGTCCGTGGAGAGGAAATCCCGGGGCAAAAAAACCTCTAAAAATTGAAATCAAAGGGAGGAATAAAGCTTAAAACCCGTTTATTGCTTATAAAAGGCAGTCCGCCACCGTCTCTCTCTCCGCTCCTCTGGACGAAGCAAGCCAGCCAACCAGCTCCGCCCCTTAGACTGTTAGGTTCTACAGGCGCTCGGTTGCCCAGGTAATTACCGTGTGACCTCAAGATGAACTCTCCACCCCCGAAGATATGCAAATGAACCAAAGCCACGCGAGATAATCTGAAAATGTTACAATTTTACCCACACCGTCCCTCTACTCTCTGGAAATAGCTAGAAAAGGTGTGTAAAATACAAAAAAAAAAAAAAAATCTGAGGGCTACCGATACAGAGGCAGTGGAGAATTAAAAATTAGTATCAGGGACAAGATACTCAGAGATCTAAGCCCAGATGTGTATTTTTCCCTGGGGCATCTGTTGCTTCCAGAAGATGTAGTTGAGAGGAGAGAAGGTAAACTGAACTTCCAACAGACTCAGAAGTAACTAGGGAGAAAAAAAGTGGAGTTGAATATCCGCGAAGTTTGAAGAGCCTTGAAAATACTCAAAATTTGACTAGGATTATAGCCTATGAATAAGGGCAAATCAGAACTATAACAGCCCTCGCAGACACTGAAATCTAGCTTTTCCAATCACCTCAATCTCCAGTTCAATTAAGGTCTCAAATTTTGGAGTAAATCAGAATTAACTGGATGGTTTATTAAAACAAATTGCTGTGTCTGATCGTTACAGTTTATTCTGATTCAGGAGGTCTGGGGTGGGCCTGAGAATTTGCATTTCTAGCAAGTCCTCAGGGGATGTTGCTACTGGAGATTGGGGTCACATTTGGCGAACCATTGAATGAAGGTGATCTGAGGTTGCTAATGCTCCTAATCACTAGCCAGAAGTAGACATATACCCTTTAGAGGATGATAGTATCATCTTAGGCCTCAAATTATCTCTGATTTTTCATATGCAGTATCTACCATTCATAAGCAGACTCATGAAGAAATGAAACAATGTGCTCAAAACCAAGAGCAACAACTGGTAACAGAACTATAGGAATAAACATAATGGAGCCAATAGACTCTTTCATAATTTCTGTTAGTATTTGGCAACCCTTTTTCACAGAAAGCATAGTGTGATTGTGGAAAGATAACAATTTAGGTATCAAACAAAACAATTTGTTTTGGCTTTTTAGCCAAGTAACTTTCCTTGTAATCATGGGGTTATTTTCACTTGTATTAACAAAGATAAACAAAAATGCCTACCCCAGGAATTCAGTAACTATTAGTTCCCACTCAGCTAGAAACACAGATTATCTCCAATTAGAAAGCCCAGAAATTATTTTATCATCAACAATTGGTCATTAAGTTGAATTCAGCTGAGAAAAATTAGGCTTATCCAGCATCCAGTTGCTCGCTGTGACCTCAGCCTATTCCCATGCTATTTTTTTAAAAATGCCCCAAGTCAATGTTCTCAAAGTGTGGCACTAGACCAGGAGCAGCAGCATCCTTTGGGAACACCTTAGAATGCCAATTACCAGGTCCTACTTCAGAGCTCCTCAATCAGAAACTCTGGGAAGGGGTCTAGCAATCTGTTTCATCAAACCTTCCAAGTGATTCTTCTGTAAATAAACACTGGAAAGCCACTGCTCTATGGTGATTTTGATATATACTCTGTTAAGAATCTAAGAATCAAAAAGTTTCCATGAAAGATGGTCATATAATTTCATCCCTTTCTATACAGGTAATCACAACAACTAATATTTATTGAGTGCTTAGTATGAATAGGCATTATGCTAAGTACTTTAGAGTTAGTATTTCACTTAATCTTCATTTTTATGCATTTCAGTAGCTCTTCAGGTTGGGAGTCCACAGTCACACCTAAAACATCAGGTCAGTTACTTGATGCTGAGGAGTGACAGAATCAATCCATTCCAATTCCCACTGCAGTTCTCCTTCCTCAACAAAATATCTCCAACCATTATGTTATTTAAATTTTATTGAAACCCTATCCCTTTGTTATAAAGATCACTGAGCTTAAAAAAGCAAGGTAACTTGTCCAAACTAGGCAAATGGATTTGAACATAAGCTGGTCTGACTCTAAAGCTTCTACACTGCATGAGGAATTTTTTAATTCTTGTAGAAACAGAACTACTGATTATTAACAAGAAGCAAAAACAATGTTATCCCAAAAAAAGACTCAAAATCATTAGGATGCAGGATACCTCAAAATCAAAGGAACTGTATTAAATATTCCTTTATCTAAATGTAAAAAGTTAATTCTTCCTCTTAAGAATTGGGTCAAGCCAAAATTATCTCACTGGATACACAGGCATGTAACTCAGCCAATTCAACAATATTTCTGATTAAGTGCTTACACATTTTCAAAAAATTTTTTCAGAAGGCATTTGGGCATGATAGAGAACATGAAGCTCATCATGAAGCGAGAGGGTCTGCATATGCCAAATTCTTAAATTTATCTATTCTGTTGCCTATAGGTTACTATCAAAAGCTATATATATTTTAGTCAGCAAAAAAACACCCAGTACTTCTACCTATGTCAGATAACTGTATCTCATGAAAAATATTTATGATATTGTCAAATTGTCTTTGAAAAGGTTCCTTACAATCTGTTACACTAAGAATTTAGCTGTGTGTCATGGGGGATGGAGGCAGGAGGTAGACACTCACACTATAGGGGGAGCATAGTATGTACATTTGTAAGATTTTATCACACAATTATAAACCTATAGGACGCAATTCTAGCTACCAGAAAATTAAGAGATAACTGTTGAATTAAGTACAACACATAAATTATTTTAGATGCCTGACACATCTACTTCTCTCTGCCTAATTGATAACTTTTATTTTCCTTCATTTTCTTTGTGCTTTTAACTTGGTAGTCAACATCAAACTTGCACTGTGTGGATTACATAATTCTCCAAGCAATCCTATGAACTGGATACAGGCCAAAAATCTGATATTCTGCCTGATTAAAACTACTTTATAATATACCACATAATCAAAAAAGCTGTATGTTTGTTTCAATTAATTATCAACTGACAGTTACTAGAAATTAAACTGCATAGGAACAAGACACTAGTTTGTTTTCCTCTCTCACATCTAGAACACTGTGCCCCCTTAATATGTATTTGCTGCATGAATGAATATTTCATTGGGACTGTTAGATGTACAAAAATTAGTAACATGTAGTATCTTCCATACAAACGTAAGACACATCAGTCAATTAAAAAGCAAGTATTCAGGAAATTTAGCACCTAAGAACTTCAGCTAATAAAATAACTTTAAAAATCTACTCAACAATTAAGAGACATTGAAACTGTATGCTAAAGGCATTTAAACTCTTAAAAACAAAATGGAAACTAGTTTTTAAAGAAAAAACTATAGATGCTATGGAAAAAAAACAAAATTCGAAAGAGAACCAATAGAAGTTCTACAATTGTTAAAGGTCACTGAAATTTTTTAAGAAATGGATGGATTAAATAGCAGATTAAATACAGCTGAAGATAAAAGTTAGTGAATTGGAAGACAAAGCTGAGGACATTACTTAAAATATGATACGCAGATGATTTCTCTCCGCCCTCTATCCTTTTTTTCTTTTGTTTTCCTTTTATATATAAAATGCAGGTTAAGAGATATTAAAAAAACAATGGTATTATTATGTTTAATAAAAGTACAAGAAGAATGTGGAGAGGCAATATTAACAGAGATAATGACTAAAATTATTTCAGAATTAATGAAAGACATGCATCTTATCTAAAGAGGCATGATGAAACTGTTGAAGCCCAAAGGCAGAGATCATTCTGTGAATCACAAGGGGAAAGAAAACTAAGACACCCTGAACCAACACAAAGGCTTTTTCTCTTAATTCCACGCTCATTTTCAAATGGAGAAAAGGGGCTACATTAGTTTAAAATAATGATCCATATGGACTTATTTATTATTCACAAGCCATTAAAAAGCCAGGGATATGTAAACCTCTGGGATACAAAAAAGACTTTCTAAAGGACAAACAGACATGGATAGTTTTAAGGAAATCAACTCCTAAATCCTCAATATACATTTTCACAATTTCTTAAAACTGATTTACTTTAAAACTCATATGTAGGAAAGGCATCCTAAATATCTCCTTTCCCATCTCCCCTTTCACAACAGACATTTTCCACTTTACAGAAGAAAGATATAATTTTCACATATTAAATCTAAAAACCTGCTGAAATTAATAACTGGAACCTCTTGGTTCATGACACAGTAGTAGGACTTCATGTCTTTCTGTGTTTTATATATATTTCTGCTAAAGGTGAATCACAGGTTAGACACTGGGTGTTCTGGACCACAGTAGGATTTTCTTAATTCAACTATACTAAAAAATGGGAAAGCAAAAGTGATGAAAATTTTCATTCACTAACTTTGTATCTTCTACTCCAATTGTTATCAAGAAAAGCATTATCCCAAGGAGAAAATCAAGTGAGAACAACTCAAAGAAAGCATGAGCTTAAAGGAAAAAGGACCAAAATCTGCTGTGCCTTCTTACCAGGTAAACACAAGTCTGTTGAAACCAAGGCCATATTTTTCTACATTAGAATTCTGAACTGAAATGGTTGTCATGAAGATGCAAATTAACATGCATATTTGAATTGAAAACAGGTTATAGATAAAGGCAAAAAAATACAAAATGTTTTATTAAAATTATTGTATTAAGAAAGGCATCCTGAAATTTACAAGATTTCAATTTTTCCCATTATATCTGAAAGTATCTGGTAAAATAAACAAATAAATGTAACAAACATAATTACTTGCCACTCATTAATTAAGTCTTGATAAGCCATTTTAGAATATTCTCCCCAATTTCAGAAAGCCAGTGACTCAAATGACTACATTACAAATTATTTTTAACTTTTAAATGTTACATTCAATATGTGAATTTTGGCAGTTAATAAAAAAGGAAAAACTGAATGATAATGCTAGACTAAAATTCTTTCCATATCTATCCATTTATTGTATGACCAAGATTTCTCAGCACTTGTATCTAAAAAAAGTTTAAAAGGAAAATGCTGCTGAAAACTTTATTCTAGTAATAAATAATATTCATGAATACATGAACCAAATGAATAAAAAAGGAAAAATCGACACCATCCATTTTAAGAAATACACTACCAATATAATTCTACACAATAGGCTTAATTATTATAAAACTCCATAATTTATTTTTGGATTAAATGTTTATTAATAATTATAATGATAACTCAATCCAGTAAAATAAAACTAATGCTTAGACCCTTAGTGACAGAAATGGTTTTTAATGTAAAACTTCAGTGAATGTATATCTTTTTATTACAGTAAAGTATAATAAGGTAATTAAAAGAATTTCAATTGCATAAAAATATATCATATGAAATTAAAATATGTGCATGAAAAATATGTACACAAAGTTAAAATGTGTGGGAAAATTAAACAGAAATATGAACGTAAGGAGAAAAAGGCCCAATATAAAATTTCCAACTGTTAAAGAGTACATGTATTTTAAAAATAGACGATACTGAGTACCAAATCAGAAAGATTTTTACAGACCACCAAATGCACGTAAGTGCAGTGTAAGTTTTATTTTAAAGTATCAACACTAACATCCTTAAAAATGTGTAGTAAGGCATTTTTTTAATAAAAAGCCAGGGGCATCTGTACACCAGACAACCCCCAAGAACTGAAGGCCAATGTCAAAGAAGTTAGTAATGGAAAACACATTTCCTTTTTCCTTGAAAAGGTCACTGTTTTTCTGTTCACCTAAAGAACACCTGAACAGTAATAATCTAAGGAATCAAAACTTCCAGTGTTTTCTTGAAAAACTTCAAAGTTTTTCAGTGAGAGCAACTTTATAAAGAAAAACTTTAGAATACTAAGAAAAGAACTTCAAATTCTATAAATCCCCTTAAATTATTAAAAAAATAGAGATGTTGTGGAAGAAAAAACCCCCACAAATATGGAGGGAAAAGTAAATTTAGAAGTCCCTAAAATACTATTCAACTGTAAGTACAGGAAATATGTGAAGAAGGTGCTATGTCAGATTGGCAAAAACTTAAGTTTGACCATATTACTCTGGGTTACAGGGAAGAAGGAACTCCAGTTCCTAGTAAATAAATTACTAGTAGGAATAGGAAATGCTAACTCCTATGAATGAGTCACTTGGCAATATCTAACAAAATTACATGTAAACTTACCCTCTGAAATAGCAACTGAAATACTCGGGATCTATGCTACAAATATACTGCAAAGATATTTAAAGTTACAAACAGCCTTTATTAATGTACTCCTTACAACAGCAAGACTGAGAAAAACCTATGCTCACCAACAGGGGATCAACTGAGTATCTATAGTACATTCATTCACCAGAGTACAAAAAAAGAGATGATGAAGATCTCTAAAAACTGGCTGTGGAGTGATCTTCAGACTACACTGTTAAGTAACAAGATCAAGGTGCCAAGCAATGTAGACAGTTTCTCCCCTAAGGGTGGTATGAAAGGCTAAGCTGTATGATTTTTAAAACAGGTTGCCTTGTAGGTGAAAGAGAAAGGGATAGTGGGAATCAGGACAAAAGCTAGACTTCTCTGAATAAAAATTATTTTGTAGATTTGACTTGGGAGTCATGTAAAAATTTTTGCATAATTGTACAGCAAATAATTTTTTTAAAGCAATTCTTCAAAATAAAATACAAAGTCAAAAAATAAATAAACCAAACTCTCATCCAGCTGGTGGAATTACTAACCAGGAATAAAAAATTTCACCTGACTTTAAAACACAGTAATTTAAATATACATTCCTAGTGGGACAGACCTGGTGGTGTTGCCACCAGCAACAATCAAACAGGACAAAAAGTTTTTAAGTCATTTTCCTAGTACTCACACTTGTATTGGTATTGTGAAATTCATTTATGTACTGGGACAAAGCAAATTAGCAACTAAGTTATCATTAGGAACCAAACCACCAAACTCAAAAGCCATAAAAGAAAAAAAGATACATTTGACAACAAAAGAAAATACATTTTCTCCAAGGCACTAACCACCAAAAGAATAGTGAAAAAAAAATGGTTTAAACTATTAGCAACTACTGTCACAGCAACAGGTGAGTTTCTCCAAAATACTGCTTTAATTCATCAAACCTAGAGAAACCATTGTGAGATGCATTATTATATATATTAACATGCAAAAATTAAATCATATCATGCCATCATTATAAGATGCATCTATACAGATTTCAGAGATGTCAATGTGAAAAAATGTGTCTTAGACTCAATACAAAAAGAAATTCTGTGAACCAATAATATTCTAAAGACAAATGGAAAAATGGGCAAAGAATATTAAAAGACAATTATCAAAAGTAAATGACCACACATGTGAAAAGGTGTAACCACACTCATAATAAAAGATATGCAAATTAAGACTACATTGAGATATTGTTTTATTTTTTACTGGCAAAGATCAAAATGTTGATAACACTGTGACACAAGTTTGGGGAAACAGGCATGCTCAGACATTGCTGGTAAAAGTGTCAGGTATAAAACAACTAGAAATGTACCTGTACTGATACAGCGGATTTATTTCTAGGAATCCATCCTACAAATAGTAAGCCTGCATGTGTGCAAAATAACCCATACAGAAGGCTAATTGATTTAACATTATTTATGAGAAAAAGAAAATATCAATACACCATGAATATCCTTCAATTGGGTGGCACTGGATAATTATGGTACAGCATGCAATGGAATACTATGCACTCGTATATTAAGTGAAAAAAAATAAGAGTAGAAAAAGCATGTATTATAGTGTATGCTACCAATTGTGTTAAGTATAAGGGTTGGGGCAAAAATACACATTTTCTTTGTAATATATAAAATACCTCTGATGGGTTAAACAAGAAATTGGGAATGCCATTTTTGTCTCTGGAGTAGGGGAATGGGTGGCTGGGACTTGCATAAAAATCTTCTGAGTTTTTGCTATATAACCTAAAAAATTTTTTTTTAATTAAAAAAGCAACACTTGCCTTTTTTCCTTTTGAGGTCTCAGAATCCTCATCTTCATCTACACTGAGTAGATTTGCCTCACTACATAGAAAATAAGGGGGAAAAAAACTTAAGTTGCAATTAAAATCCACACATAAAATTCAGTTTTACCCTCTTTGCTCCCCTAATTCAGGGATCAGCAAACTTTTTCTGTAAGGGGCCACAGAGTAAATTTTTTAAGCTTTGCTGGCCATATGGTTTTCATTTCAACTATCCATTTTTGCTGCTGTAGTATGAAACCAGCCACAGGCTATACGTGTGCATGTGCTCCAATAAAACAATTAACAAAACCCAGTAATGGGACAGATTGGCCCACAGGCCATAGTTTGTTGATCCCTGCCATAAATGAACACATACTTTTTATTTTCTTAGCTATGGGTTTCATATATAGTCACTCATTTTTCCTTTGTCTTGGATTTTAAATTAGGGGAAAAGGATAGAGAAGCAAAACAGAGAAAGAACAAACTGGTAAGAAAACCTTAGCTAAGGAAAAGAAGGTAATTCCAATGTTATTACCACAGTAAAACAGTTACCTGTCTGCCACTCCTGGAGAATTTCAACCCTTCACTGAAAATCATTGGCCTGATATTCTAACAGACTGAATCTACCAACTTCATGTTAATCTCAACACGTTCAAAAGGATAAAGACCCTGAGGATCCACTTACAATGATGAACCAGAGAGTACAATTCGAAAATGAAACACTGAACAGATAGCATCTTAAAAGACAGTTTTTTTTTTTTCACATAACCACAACAAATCCTCTAAGTAAAAAATTAAAAAAACCTTCTGAAGACCAATTCTGTTAAGCTATTTTTAGTAAAATCCTAGACATTTATAATAAATGTAAGATGTTTGTTCCATTACCGTTTATATACATCACAACTTTTTTAATGCTAATAATTCTCTCCTTCCATTTTACAAAAATGTTTAAAAGGTGGCATACTTTCTATTCAATTTGAGATTTAATACTAATTTTCAAAACTACATAAATACTAAATGTTTGTAACCAAAAATAATTTTAAATTAAAAAATAAAGAAATGAAAGAAGACCATAAAATACCAATTTTAAGTGAGAAACTTAATAGTTCAAAGCTCTCCAAGTAAAATTTCACTTCAGTTCAACATCTCACAGGGGAAGGCACGTGAACGATGAGCGGAGCTGGTGCCCAGACAGAGACGAAGCACATGCCGTATCTGGCCAGTACACTCTGAATGACTTCCGTGAAATTTCTAAAACATGTACTTGTAGTTTTGGTAGAACTTAGCATACATGTATATCTATATATATATATAGTCTCTTAATTTGCTTTTGCTCTGGCCTGTGGAAAATGGAGCAATAAGCCAATAAACTGATAGCAATGCTGAATTTGTAATACAAATCTCACTATAGGCAAATGATCTATTAAAACTGTTATTTAAAATTTTACATAGCAGTCATTCCACTTATGTTAACAAAGTGTAATGAACACTTTGCTTAACTTCTGTCTGGGTCAACACCTGTGCTTATCATTTATAGTGTTTCTGCCTTCTCTGGTGGGAATCTTGATCTACAATGAATATGGTTTGGGGAGTGAAGAAAGATACCACAGGACTTAAGACTTTTATGCAAAATTCAGGGGTCTTAATCTGGGTTCACTTACCATGATAAAATGGTTTTTTTAATCAGAGCCTGAACAGAATGCCATTATATACATATTTTAAAACAACAATTTCTATAATTGGAATTCTGTAGAATGACTGATCTTTAATCATAAGGTCACACGTATTACCATGTACATATTTATACATTTCAAAAGATGGCGAAATACAACAGCAAGAGTACTCACCAGTGAAGAATTCCTTTTTTCCTTAATGCTACTATAAAAGAGTTCAGTGCTTTCTTAAGTAAATACCATACGCTTAAAAATATTTCCATAAAATAGAAATTGTTTTTCTAAAGAAAAATTTCATCCTCATAAAACATCTGAGTGAAAAAAAATTCTTACTCTTTATCTGTATCTCCTTCACTTTCTTCTCCATGATCAAAGCTCCAATTATTTTTAAAACCTCCGTCTGTCTTAGATTCTGATCTAGCCAAAGCTGAAATAAAAACAGAGATAAGTATTCATTTATTTTTGCAAATTTACAGTTGTCCATATCTGAGTTTGCTAAGAAAAGAGCTCAAATTAGTAAGATATAATGAAAATTGGGGGTGGAGGGTAGAGGATGGAGCACATGAATATGTAGGAAATATATAAAAATCAGCCCTGTATCTCCATATTTGGTCACTGATTCTAGATATTAGTACTTCTTAGTTTACTTGACTTTTTTGTGAGAACTCTATCTAGATAACTAGCCTGTTCTCTACCTCAATCATCTCTGCGTCTTGACAGAAGAGAAACCCACATTTTCTGTCGGCAGTACAGTGACTTTGATATCCAGAAAAACACTCTAGATCAGAACACCAAACATGCTCATTCTGAGTTTTAAAAATTTTGTAAGTGCATGGCTGAAATCCCCTGAAGTCATAAACCAGAAAGTGGGAACACAGAAAGAGAAACGAAGCCAGCATTTGTCCAGGAGCCATGTGACAATCATCTGGTGGCTCAGAGCCTCAGCTTTAGGAAGATCAAGGGGCGCCCCAACATGAAAGGTCAGACTGGAGACCAGAAAACCTGAAGGGTGGCACTCAAAATGGGTGAACTAGGTAAAAAAGAAAAAAAAAGGAAAAAAAAACTTCACTGAGGAGAGACAGTGGGAATAGTTATAATATCACAACCTTGCTCTGGATTTTTGGGTTGAAACTAAGCTAAATAAAGTGTATCCACCACATGGTTAGGGATTCCTAACTATAAACACAATTATTCAAGTTTGGGATCAGAATTTTTATAACCTACATGGCCCAGAAAAGCCAACAATTAAAACAGTCTCACAACTACCAAACATTTAAAGAAGAGTTAATACCTATCCTTCTCAAAGTATTCCAAAAAATAGAACAGGAAGGAATGGTTCCAAACCAGACAAGGGTACTACAAAAAAAAGAAAATACAGACCAATATCCCTGATAAACATAGACACAAAAATCCTCAACAAAATATTAGTAAACCAAATTTAAAAATACATTAAAAGGATCATTCAACACCATCAAGTGGGCTTTATTCCAGGAATGCAAAGATGCCTCAATATTCACAAATTAATCAAAATGATACACAACATTCACAAACTGAAGGATAAAAACCAAATAACCATCTCAACAGATACAGAAAAAACATTTGACAAGATTCAAAATCCATTAGTGATGAAAAAGAAACTCTCAACAAAGTGGGTTTAGAGGGACCATAATTTATAATAAAAACTGTACATAACAAACCCACAGCCAACATCACACTCCAAGATGAGGAACAAGACAGGGATGCCCACTCTCCCCACTTTTATGCAGCATAGCACTGGAGGTCCTAGCCATGGAAAACAGGTTAAAAAAAAAAAGAAAGAAAGAAAAGGCATCCAAACCAGGAAGTCAGAAGTAAATCTGTCACTATCTACACATGACATGATACTATGGGTAGAAAACCCAAAAGACTCCACCAAAAAACTGTTAGAATTAAAAAATGAATTCACTGAAGGTACAGGATACAAAATCAACATCCAGAAATCTGTTGCATTTCTATACACTAATAACAAAGTAGCCAGAAGAGAAATTAAGAAAACAATCCCACTCACAGTTGCATCAAAAGAATGAAATACCTAGGAATAAATTTAACAAAGGAGGTGAAAGACCCTGTACTCTGAAAGCTGTAAGACTCTGATGAAAGGAAAAAACAACAGAAATAAACGTGAAGATAATCATGGACTGGAAGAATTAATATTGTTAAAATGCTTATACCACCCAAAACAATCTATAGATTCAATGTAACCCCTATCAAAATACCGGTATTTTTCATAGAACTAGAACAAATAATCCTGAAATTTGTATGAAACCACAAAAGACCCTGAATAGCAGAAGTAATCTGGAGAAAGAACAACAAAGCTAGAGGTTTCACAATCTCAGCTTTAAGCTATATTACAAAGCTACAGTGATTAAAACAGTATGATACTGATACAACAACAGACACATAGATCAATGGAACAGATTAGAGCTCCAAATAGGCCCACACTTATATGGTTAACCTATCACAAGGATGCAAGAATATGCAATGGGGCAAAGACAATCTCTTCAATAAATGCTGTTAAAAAAACTGGACAGCACATGCAAAAGAATGAAACTGGGATCACTTTCTTACCGCACACACAAAAATAAACTAAAAATGGATTAAAGATCTAAACTGAACACTTGAAACCATAAAACTCCTAAAAGAAACAATCAGTGACCTATTGGACAGCCATAGCAATATAGTTCTGGATTGTCTCCTTAGGCAAGGGAAATGAAAGCAATAAACTTTTAGAACTACATAAATCTAAAAAGCTTTTGCACTGCAAAAAAAAATCAACAAAACAAAAAGGCGCCTACTAAATGGGCAAAGATATCTGCAAATGATATATCTGGTAAGGGGTTAATATCCAAAATATATCAAGAACTTACACAACACCAAAAAAACCCATGCAATTTGATTTAAAAATGAGCAGAGGACTTTATGAGCCATTTTTTCCAAAGACATACGGATGCCAGCAGACATATGAAAAGACACTCAACATCAATAATCATCAGGGAAGTGCAGATCACAGCCACAATGAGATTATCACCTCCCACCTATCATAATGCCTAGTATCAAAAAGACAAGAAATAACAGGTAATGGAGATGATATGCAGAAAAGGGAACCTTCATGCACAGTTGGGAATGTAAAATTGTCCAAATACAATGAAAATAATAGGGAGGTTCCTCAAAAAATTAAAAATAGAAATACTGTACGATCCAATTCTGGATCCAAAGAAAACACAAATACTAATTCAAAAAGATATATACACCCCTATATTCATTTCAGCATAATTTACACTAGCCAAGATATGGAAACAACCCAAGTGGCCATCAATAGATGAGTGGATAAAGAAGATGTGATAAATATACACAATGGAATATCATTCAGCCATAAAAAATAATGAAATCTTGCCATGTGCGACAAAATGGTTGGACCTAGAGGGTATTATGCTAAGTGAAATAAGTCAGACAAATACCGTATGATTCCACTTGTATGTGAATCTAAAAACATGAACAAACAAGAGTCATAGACACAGAGAACAGAATGGTGGCTGTCATAGGGGTGGGGAGGAGGAGGATGGGTCAAATAGCTAAAGGGGATTAAGAGGTAAGACCTTCAGTTGTAAAATAGTTAAGTCACAGGGAGAAAAGTACAGCATAGTGTAATATATTGTCATAACTTTGCATGGTGACAGATGGTAACTACACTCATCACAGTGAGCACTGTATGTATATACTGTTGAACCACTGCATCGCACACCTGAAGCTAATATATTGTATGTAAAATGTACCTCAATTAAAAAAAAATAAAAGTGACATAAGAAACAATGCTCAATATCACTAGATATTAGGGAAATGCAAATTGGAGCTATAATGAGATACCACCTCACACACATTAGGATGGCCATTATATTTAAAAACAGAAAATAGTAAATGTTGGTGAAGATGTGAAGAAATTGGAACTCTTATGCATTGCTGGTGGGATGTAAAACAGTGCAGCCATTGTGGAAGAATCCTGGCAGTTCCTCAACACAGAATCACCCTATTATCCAGCGATCCCACTTGTAGGTATGTAGCCACAGTGACTGAGGGCATAGACTCTGATACTTGCACACCAATGTTCTCAGCAGCATTAGTCCCAATAGCCAAAAGGTGGGAAGAACCCAAATGTCCATCAACAAATCGATCGGTAAACAAAACCTGCTGTGTACACACACACACACACACACACACACAGAGCAATATTATTCAGCCATAAAGGAATGAAATTCTGATAGATGCTACAACATGGATGAAGTCTGAAAACATTAAACTGAGTGAAATAAGCCAGACACAAAAGGACAACTATGGTATAATCCCATTTATCTGAGGTTCCTAGATCAGGCAAATTCAGAGACAGAAAGTAGAATAGAGGTTACCAGGGGCTGGAGGGAGAGAAGAATGGATAGTAATTTTTTAACGGGCACAGAGGACTGGTTTGGGATGATACAACAAAGATTCTGGGAATGGACAGTGTGATGGTGATGGCTGCACATAATGAACAGACTAAAGCCAACCCAGAACTGTACACTTAAAAATGGATAAAATGACATTTTGTTATGTATATTTTACTACAAAAAACTCTGTGAAGGGAGAAAAAACCGTCTAAATGACTAACAGAGTCAAATACATACATATCCTCTCCAAAAAAAAAAGTTTTTGCAATGCAAGCCCCAAAAAAGTTTCAAAGACTGTGAGTTCATAATCAAAAATATCATGACAATCACAACACAGGACGAAACAAGACATCATAAGCAAATCTGAAACTTCCTTACATGTATGCTGGGGTTGGAGAAATAAGTAAATAAATCGTAGATAATGGGAGCAAGCTTTCTCCCTGTCAGAGAAAGAAGTTCTAAAGAAGCAAGACATGCTAGGTTAGAGTAAGAGGTATCAGTAGAAGCTCACGTTGTGATACACATACACACAGAGACACAGAAACAACAGTGCGGTGCCATGGCCAGCACGGAGCTGAGACTCCCCCGAGATGGTCTAGAGGAAGTGACAGCCCAGCAGCACCTACGACCAGGTCGTGATTGGAGATACTATTCTCCAATAAAAGGAGCCAGGGCTCCTACAGAAATGACCAATTCTAGGAATGAGGCAGGAAAAATACAAGATAAGACTGCAGACTTTTGTAGTGTTAGAAAGCAAGGAACTGCTTTTCCAAAAAGATGGAGGTATGTCAAAAGGTTGCAGGAGCCAACCTGACAGAATCTCCCAATAGCAAAACAGAAGTGGAACAATTTTAGCAAAAATAAATTAACAATAGTACTGGATTATAACCCCCAGAGTAAAATAAATATTCACAAGTCCCTACTGACATAAATGATCAAATAAATAAATAAGTGGAGAAAGGGGACACACCTACCTTACAGAAGAATTCCAAATGATGTATGTGCAAACTCTCTCCTGTAAGAGATGGAACTTAACTCCCCTTCCCTTAAGCATACACTGAATGTCGTAACTCAGTGCCCAAGAGATGACTATAAAAAGGGGGACAAAGGTACACTGACAGTGAAAAACCTGACAATTACTACCTCAGCCAAGTTTAACATCTAAAGTGATATCTTATTGCTATCAGATATTGTGTAACATGTGATAAAACTGTCATTTCAGCTCTGTGTTCTTCTTCCCAAAAACCTGTAATGCCAGTTTCATGAGAAAATATCAGATGAACCCAAATGAGGGACATTCTACACAATACCTGACCTGTATGCTTTAGAATTGTCAAGATTGTGAAAACAAGGAAAAATTAGGAACTGTCACTGATTAGAGGAGACTACAGAGACATGACATCCAAATTCTATGTGGCATCCAGGATTGGTCCCTAAAACAGAAAAAGGACATTAGTGAACCAACTCCTGAAATACAAATAAAATCTGTAATTGAGGTTATGGTATTATGCCCATGTTAGTTTCTAAGTTCTTGACAAGTGTACTGATTATATAAGGTGGCAACATTAGAGCAAGACGAGTAAATGGTATACTGACACTTTATATAACAGCTTTGAAACTTCTCTATATATCTAAAGTTATTCTCTCCACCAAAGTTTTTAAAAATCGAATGTAAAATTAACCCGTATTTTTAAAAAAGACAGTTTACATGGAAGTTATGCTACTCAGAAAGAAAAGGTAATAAACTATAATGATTACTACTAGCCTAACAACTCCTAATCCAGTAACTAGAATCCATCAACTGAGAGGCAGGTAAGTTAACCAAAAAGGCCACTATCAGTGAAAAGTCAAAAGATGTTATTCACATACTAAAGGAACCGGGGTTCTGCATACACAATTCTAACAAATCTAATCACACAATAAACTAATCAACAGATTAGAATCTGTAAATTAATAAATTAAAGATCAATTATCTCATGAAAGTGATAACTGCCAATGAGAAAAAATTAATTATAAAAGCAAACAAAATTTTAAAATACAAGTTTAGGACAGCTAAGGAGTAGGGACAAAAATGAAAATCCTCTGAAGTCCTGAGAGTGTCACTACATTTCAATATCCTGCTATGGTTGTTGACATTTGTATTAATGAGAGTAGAAAATTATGTCCACTGTACTCAACTTACAAAAGTGAGAGGAAGGACAGATAAAGGTTAAGAAGAGATCCCCGTTAAGTATCATCAATTAAATACATGCATTTTTCTGTAAACTCTCCATTAAAATGACCATAAAGGAAGAAGGGGAAAAAGTGCAAACCCACAAGAACAAAAAGAAACCAGGAAGGAGGTAACAGCAGATGAGGAACAAAACTAAACTGATGAAAGAAGAAAACTGGATGGACGCTATGGAAGGAACTGATTTAGCTGACTAGAGAAGCAAACCCAGTGCTTCGCAGGGCACAAATACCACCAGGCTGACACAAGGAGAAGACCTGAACACTGTTATCAATCAAATACTACAATCTTCCCATAAAGAAAAACTCAGACACAGAAGGCTTCTCTAGGAATTTCTTCCAAACTTTCAAAATTTTCAACAAATTTACCTAACTTTCCCAGAAAATTAAAAATGAAGGGCCACTTGGCAGTTGGTTGTGTTAAGTCAGAATCCCTGGCCCCAAACTGGCCAACAGCATCCAAGGCAGGGAAACCTAGAAGTGCTCAAGTAAACATGGGCAAAGCCCGCAATAAGCATGAGCAAATCAAACCCAGGGTGCACAAGTGGGCTGCATTCCAAAAGCAAGAGTTAACATTTGCAAATTATTAATACACTTCACAAAACAAAAATTCTTAACAACAAATAGAAAAGAGTAACAAATTATTATAGACGTTAACCCAACTTTATCAATAACCACTTTGAATGTTAATGGTTTAAATATAGCAATTAAAATAGATTGTTAGAGTCAAGTAAGACCCAATTATATGCCATCTACGAGAAAGACACTTTTAAACAAAGACATGTAAGATTTAAGTAAAGTGATGGAGAAAAATATACCATGCTAATAACAATTTTAAAAAAGCAGGAGTTACTATTAATTTTAGACAAAGCAGATGTCAAAGGAAGTTATTAGGGATAAGAAGGGCATTACATAATGTTAAAGGGGTCAATTCTCCAAGAAGACATAATAATTCCTAACATGTATGTACCTAATAGAACTATTAAACTACATGAGACAAAAACAGAACTGCAGGGAGAAACAGATGAATACACTATCATAGTTGGAGATTGTAATGCATGTGTATCAGAAATGGATTGATCCAGCAAGCAGAAAATCAGTAAGGATACAGTTAACTCAATAAACCCAATAGTCAACTGGAGACACTTGACATCTATAGACTACTTCATCCAACGACAGAAAAATATATTTTTCTCAAACTCACACATAACATTTGCTAAGACCGACTACATTCTGGGCCTTAAAACCCACTTTAACAAATTTATAGGAACAGAAATCATACAATGTCTGCTCTTATGCCATAACAGGATTAAACTAGAAATCGATAACAGAATGATCAACTGGAAAGTCCCAAAGTACATGGACACTAATTTAAACAACACATTTCTAAACAACAAACAGACCAATGAAGAAATCTTAAGATAAATTTAAAAACATCTGTACTAAATGAAAACGAAAACACAACCTACCAGATATGCAAGAGTGAAAGCCATGTGTAGGGAGGGGAATTTATAGTGGTGACTTTTTATATAACAAGATAGATTGATATGAAATAAATTAAGCACCTATCTTAGAAAACTATAGGAGAAGCAATTTAAATCAAAAGTAAGCAAAAAAAAAAAGTAATTAGAGCAGAAATCAATGAAACTGAACAGGAAATCAACACAGAAAAATCAACAAAACCAAAATTGGGTTCTTTGAAGACTGACAAAATCAATAAGCCTCTAGCCAGTCTAACAAAAGAGAGGATGCAAATTACTAATATCCCAAATGAGTAAGAGAAAGTCATGACAGATCCCATGGACATTAAACAAATAAACAGTATGAACAACGTGATGCCCAAATTTAATAACCCAGATGAAATGGACCAAATCCTAGAAGGATACAAACTACCAACACTCACACAAGAAACAGACAGTAGACCTACATCTATTGAAAGAAATGAAATCAGTAAGTAACCACTTTCTAAAACAGAAAGCACAAGGTCCAAATGGCTACTTCTACCATTTAAGGAAAAAATTCTATCAATTCTCTATAATCTCTTTCAGAAGACAGAGAGAATTATTCCTAACTAACTGTATAAAGACCAACATTACCCTAATAATAAAACGAACTACATTATATGAAAACTACAGACCAGTATCTCATGAACATCATGCAAAAACTCAACAAAATTTTAGCAATGAATCCAACAATGTATAGGAAGAACTGTACACCATAACCAAGTGGGATCTGTCCCAGCCGCACGAGGCTAGATCAGCACATTCAAAATCCAATTAATGTAATCCATTACATCAACAGACTACAAAAAAGAAAAATATGATCATATCAATATATGCACCTGATAAAATTCAACTCCTACTCATAATAAGAATATTCAATAAACTAGGAATATAGGAGAACTTTCTTAACTTAATAAAGAATATCTACAAAAGCCTTTAACATCATACATAATGAAGAAAAATAACAGCTTTCCTACTAGATCAGGTACAAGGCAAACATGACTTCTCATCACTTCTTTTCAATATTGTATTGGAAGTTCTAGCTAATGCAATAAAACAAGAAAAGGAAATGAGAGATACAGGGAAGGAACAAATAAAACTCTTTGTTTGCAAATGACATAGCTGTCTATGTAGACAATCTGAAATAATTAGTCAAAAAAAAAGGTAAAATAAAAAAAGCCTCCTTGAAACCATAAGCACTATATATATAGCATGGCTTCTGGATACAAGGTTAACACAAAAAAAAATCTGTAGACTTTTTTGTAGAAACTGCTTTTCTACATACCAATAATGAACAGGTGGAATATGAAATTAATTATCACTATATTAGTACCCCCAAAAATGAAATACTTAGCTATAAAATTAAGAAAATATGTGTAAGATCTACATGTGGAAAACTACAAACCATGATGAATGAAATCAAAGAGGAACTAAATACAATGGATTATTTAGTCATAAGAAGACAACAAATCCTAACATTTGCAACATGGATGGAGCTAGAGGGTATTATGGTCAGTGAAATAAGCCAGGTGGAGAAAGACAAGTATCAAATGATTTCACTCACTTGTGGAGTATAAGAACAAAGAAAATACTGAAGGAACAAAACAGCAGCAGACTCACAGAACCCAAGAATGGACTAACAGTTACCAACAGGAAGGGGACTGGAGGAGGTGGATGTGAAGGGAGGGAGAAGGGGAAAAGGGGGCATTAAGATTAGCACACATAATGTTGGGGAGGCACAGGGAAGGCAGTATAACACAGAGAAGACAAGTAGTGACTCTATAATATCTTACTACGCTGACAGACAGTGACTGTAATGGGGTATGTGGGGGGGACATGATAGGGGGAATCTAGTAACCACAATGTGGCTCATGTAACAGTATATTAATGACACCAAAATAAAAATTTTAAAAAAAGAACTAAATAATGGAGAGATATTCCATGTTTACAGATAGGAAGACTCAATATTGTCAGGATGTCAGTTCTTCCAAATTTCATCTATACATTTGATACAATCACAATCACAACCTCAGTAAGTTATTTTGTGGATGTTGAGAAGCTGATTCTAAAGTTTACATAGAGAAGCAAAAGACCCAGAATAGCCAACACAAAAAAGAGAAGAACAAATTTGGAGGATGGACACCACCTGACTGTAAAACCACAGTAATCACATCAGTGTGGTATTAGAAAAATAGACAACTATCAGTGGAAAATAATAAAGAACCCAGAATAGAGCCACATAAATGTATTCAATTCATCTTTGAAAAAGGAGCAACAGCAAGAGAATGGGGCAAGTCTTTTCAAAAAATAGTACTGTAATAACTGGACATCCACATGCAAAAAAAATGAGTCTAATTAAGGGCCTTACACCCATCACAAATTATTCAAAATGGATCACAGACTTAAATGTAAAATACAAAATTTAAAAACCTAGAAGCTAACATAGGAGAAAACTCAGATGACCTTTGGTATGACAGTGACTTTTCAGATACAAAACCAAAGGCATGATCCATGAGAAAAGAACTGGTAATCTAGATTTCATTAAAATTAAGAACTTATGTTCTGCAAAAGACAAAGCCAAAGAAAATAAAACAAGCCACACACTGGGAGAAAATGTTGCAGAAGATATATCTAGTAAAGGACTTTATGCAAAATATACAAAGAAGTCTTAAAACTCCCTAATAAGAAAAAACCCAATTAAAATATAGACCATGACTCATCTGACAGTCACCAAGGAAGACATAAAGTTTAGCAAATAAGTGTATGAAATGATGTTCCACATTATATGTCATCAGGAAAATGCAAATTAAAACAATAACATACCACTACACACTTTAAATACCCAAAATCTGGAATACTGACACCACCAAATGCTAGTGAGGGTGTTGAGCAACAGGGATTCCCATCCATTGCTGGTGGGAATACAAAATGGCACAGTTTGCGGGTTTCACAGAACTAAACATACTAGTACCATACAATCCAACAATTGCATTCCTTGGTATTTACCCAAAGGAGTTAAGTTTTACATCCACACTAAGACCTGCACATAGCTGTTTACAGCAGCTCTGACATTAACTGTTGAAACTTGGAAGCAACCAAGACATCCTTCAGTAGGTGATGGGATAAACTGTGATACATCCAGACAATGGAATAGTACTTGGTACTAACAGAAAAAACCACCAGCTATTAAGCTGTGAAAAGAAATGAAGGAACCTTAAATGCACATTACTAAGTGAAGAAGTCAATCTGAAAAGGCTACATCTGTGTGTTTTCAGCTATGTGACATTCTGAAAAAAGGCAAAACTATGGAGACAGTAAAAAGATCAGTAGATGCCAGGGATGAGGAAAGGGGAGGAGGGCATGAATAGGTGGAGCACAGATTTTCACAACAGTGAAAATATTCCGTATGATACTGTAATAATGGATACATATTATATTACATTTGTGCAGCCCCATAGACTACACAACACCAACAATGATTATCATGTGTCAACATGTATTTATCAACAGTAACAAATGTAACACCCTGGTGGCATATAATGATATTGGTGGAGGCTACACATGTGTAGGGGTAGTAGGTACATGGAAAATCTCTGTACCTCTCTCTCAATCTTGCTATGAATATAAAACTGTTCTTTAAAAAAAAAAAAGCCTTAAAAATTTTTTTTGCATGGTTAGGAAAAAAAAATAGCCTTTCCCCCCAGTTTTATTGAGATATAACTGACATAGAGCACTGTATAAATTTGAGATATATAGTGTAATGACTTCACTCACACAAATTGTGAAATGATTACAAGTTCACCTACCCTCTATCACATATAGATTTCTTATAGTTTTTTTCTTGTGATGAGAATTCTTAGCATTTATTCAATAACCTTCAACTATACCACAAAGAAGTGTTAACTATTCCATCATTTTGTACATTACATCCTCTAGTACTTAAAAGCAGAAATTTGCACCTTTTGACCACTTTCATCCAAGGCCCCCACCCTTCATCCTCTACCTCTAATAACCACAAATTTGATCTCTTTTCCATGAGTTTGGGGGGAGGGGGAGGTTAATATTCCACAAATAAGTGAGATTTTACAGGATTTGTCTTTGACTTATTTAGCTTAATGACTTCAAGATCCACTCATGTCATAAATGGCAAGATTTGTCACAGATTTCCTACTTTTTATGGGCGAATAATACTCTATTGTATTTATACCCCACCAACTGTCCATTCACCAGGCAGTGGCCATTATAAATAATGCTACTATGAATGTGGGGGTTAAGATGTCTCTTCAATATAGTGTTTCCGTTTCCTCTGGATACATTCCCAGAAGTGGAATTGCTGGACAGTTCTTTTTTTAATTTTTTGAGGAGCCTCCACACTGTTTTCCATAGTGGCTGCACCAATTACAATCCCACCTACAATGCACAAGGGTTCCTTTTTCTCTACACCCAGGCCAATGCTTGTTACCTCGTTTTTTGTTTTTTGTTTTTGATGATAGCGTGATAGGTCTGAGGTGGTATCTCTTTGTGGTTTTGATTTACATTCCCCTAACAATTCATGATATTGAACACTCATTGGCCATCTGTATGTCTTCTTTGGAAAAATGTCTATCCAGGTCCTTTGCCAATTTTTTAACTGGATTATTTGTTTTGCTATTGAGTTGTATGAGTTCTTTACATATTTTGGATATTAACCCCTTATCCGATACATGGTTTGCAAATATTCAATAGCCTTTAAAATATTTTTTTTCACATAAAGAAAACATAAGGAATATATATACACAAGCAGATTTTCAAATTCTGTTACCCTAGCCTGCATAGCTGACTGGCACATAATAATTAAAGAAATTATCAGTAATTAATGAAACAACAAAAGGTTATAATACAAAGGACCAATAAGACCAAATGGATTTCTTGTACCACATAAAGCACAAGACATTAAGAGAAAAACAAGTGACAATATATAATTAAAAATTCTGCTCATAAAGTTATTCCATTTATTTAAAAAATAAGACAAGTCATCACAGAAATACATGGAATTATGAGAAAATACTATGAAAAATTATATGGTAACAAACTGGATAACCTATAAGAAATGGACAACTTCCTAGAAAAATACAACCTTCCGAGACTGATCCAGAAAGAAACAGAAAATCTGAATAGATCAATTACCAGCAAGGAAATTGAATTGGTAATCAAAAAACTACTTAAGGACCAAACCCCTGCACCAGACGGTTTCATTGCTGAATTTTATCAAACATTTAGTGAAGACCTAATACCCATCCTCCTTAATGTTTTCCAAAAAGTAGAAGAGGAGGGAATACTCCCAAACTCATTCTACGAGGCCAACATCACTCTAATACCAAAACCAGGCAAAGACAGCACAAAAAAAGAAAATTACAGGCCAGTATCCCTGATGAACATAGATGCAAAAATACTCAACAAAATATTAGCAAAATGAATTCAAAAATACATCAAAAAGATCATCCATCATGATCAAGTGGGATTCATCCCAGGGATGCAAGGATGGTACAATATTCAAAAATCTACCAACATCATCCACCACATCAACAAAAAGGACAAAAACCACATGATCATCTCCACAGATGCTGAAAAAGCATTCAACAAAATTCAACATCCATTCATTATAAAAACTCTCAACAAAATGGGTATAGAGGGCAAGTACTTCAACATAATAAAGGCCATATATGACAAACCCACAGCCAACATTATACTTAACAGCGAGAAACTGAAATCTTTCCTTTAAGGTCTGGAACAAGATAAGGATGCCCACTCTCCCCACTTTTATTCAACATAGTTCTGGAGGTCCTAGCAACGGCAATCAGACAACACAAAGAAATAATAGGCATCCGAATTGGCAAGGAAGAAGTCAAACTGTCCCTGCTTGCAGATGACATGATATTGTACATAAACAACCCTAAAGAATCCACTCCGAAACTACTAGATCTAATATCTGAATTCAGCATGATTGATTCAGCAAGTTGCGGGATACAAAATTAATACACAGAAATCTGTTGCATTCCTATACACTAATGATTTACTAGCAGAAAGAGAAATCAGGAAAACAATTCCATTCACAGTTGCATCAAAAAGAATAAAATACCTAGGAATAAACCTAACCAAGGAAGTGAAAAACCTATACCCTGAAAACTACAAGACACTCATGAGAGAAATTAAAGAAGATACCAATAAATGGAAACACATCCCATGCTCTTGGATAGGAAGAATTAATATCGTCAAAATGACCATCCTGCCTAAAGCAATCTACAGATTCAAAGCAACCCCTATCAAAATACCTACAGCATTCTTCAATGAACTAGAGCAAATAGTTCTAAAAATCATATGGAACCAAAAAAGATCCTGAATAGCCAAAGCAATCCTGAGAAGGAAGAATAAAGCAGGGGGGAATTACGCTCCCTGACTTCAAACTCTACTACAAAGCCACAGTAATCAAGACAATTTGGAATTGGCACAAGAACAGACCCATAGACCAATGGAACAGACTAGAGAGCCCAGATATAAACTCAAGCATATATCATCAATTAATATATGATAAAGGAGCCATGGATATACAATGGGGAAATGACAGCCTCTTCAACAGCTGGTGTTGGCAAAACTGGACAGTTACATGAAAGAGAATGAAACTGGATTACTGTTAATCCATGTTACCCATACACAAAAGTAAACTCAAAATGGATCAAAGAAAGACATGAATGTAAGTCATGAAACCATAAAACTCTTAGAAAAAAACATAGGCAAAAATCTCTTGGACATAAACATGAGCAACTTCTTCATGAACATATCTCCTCGGGCAAGGGAAAAAAAAGCAAAAATGAACAAGTGGGACTATATCAAACTAAAAAGCTTCTGTACAGCAAAGGACACCATCAGTAGAACAAAAAGACATCCCATAGCATGGGAGAATATATTCATAAATGACATATCCAATAAGGGGTTGACATCCAAATTATATAAAGAGCTCATGCACCTCAACAAACAAAAAGCAAATAAGTCAATTAAAAAATGGGCAAAGCTGAACAGACACTTCTCCAAAGAAGAAATTCAGATGGGCAACAGGCACATGAAAGAATGCTCCACATCACTGATCATCAGAGAAATGCAAATTAAAATCACAATGAGATATCACCTCACACCAGTTAGGATGGCCAACATCCAAAAGACAAACAACAACAAATGTTGGCGAGGATGTGGAGAAAGGGGAACCCTCCTACACTACTGGTGGGAATGTAAAATAGTTCCACCATTGTGGAAAGCACTCAAAAAGCTCAAAATAGAAATACCATTTGACCCAGGAATTCCACTTCTAGAAATTTACCCTAGGAATGCAGCAGCCCAGTTTGAAAAACACATATGCACCCCTATGTTTATCGCAGTACTATTTACAACAGCCAAGAAATGGAAACAACCTAAGTGTCCGTCAGTAGATGAATGGATAAAGAAGATGTGGTACATATATACAATGGAATATTATTCAGCCATAAGAAGAAAACAAATCTTACCATTTGCTCTAGGATGGAGCTAGAGGGTATTATGCTCAGTGAAATAAGCCAGGTGGAGAAAGACAAGTATCAAATGATTTCACTCATATGTGGAGTATAAGAACAAAGAAAAAACTGAAGGAACAGAACAGCAACAGACTCACAGAACCCACAAATGGACTAACAGTTACCAAAGGGAAAGGGATTGGGGAGGATGGGTGGGAAGGAAGGGTTAAGGGGGAAAAAGGGGCATTATGATTAGCACATATAATGTTGGGGGTGGGGAACATGGGGAAGACAGTATAACACAGAGAAGACAAGTAGTGATTCTGTAGCATCTTACTACACTGATGGACAGTGACTGTGATGGGGTATGTGGTGGGGACTTGATAATAGAGGGCGTCTAGTAAGCATAATGCTGTTAATGTAACTGTACATTAATGAGAGCAAAAATAAATAAATAAATTAGACAAGTAATAATTTCACAAGATATATATTCAATCCATGTAATTCTACCAAGGTTTACTGTCCAGAGTACATAAAGAATGCCAACATTCCAACAGAGTAACAAAATGGGCAGAGGATATGAACGAGCAATTAAGAACAGAGGAAAACACCAAAGAAAAAAACCTCAAAAAGAAACTTGAGTATTTTATTTAGGGGTTAACTTTAGGTTGGCATGCAGTAGTTCCTGAATGTAGAATGAACAATCGACAGCTTCTTAAAGGCAGGAATAAAGATGTTCAGCCTCACAATAACCCAGAATATATTATAAATTCAAACCACCCTCTAATGGGCAAAAACTAAAACATCAGACATGATCAAGTCAGCAGTGGGTGTATAAACAGGAAAACTTGAGAATTGCTAGTGAAGCCACCTTGCAGATCAATTCGGCAATACTTAGGCAAAGGCAAAATCGCACGTGCCCCAGTAACTGCACTGCTAAGGGGCACACGAGACCAGGTGTCCATGAAACATGGCCTAACCGAGTCTGGCCTGCTGCGTGTTTTTGCAAGGCCCATGAGCAAAGAATGGCTTTTGTATATTTAAATAGTAGGGGGGGAAGTTTCTAAACAGAATGTTTCATAACACATGAAAATTGAATGAAATTCAAGTTTCAGTGTGCATAAAGTCTTATTGGCACATGGCCACATCACTTCTTAAGTGCCACCTGTGACTGCCTTCTCGCTAAAATGGCAGGGTTGAGTACCTGCAACAGAAACTGCTGGACTACAAATATAAGGCATTACTGTTTGGCCCTTTATAGAAAGTTTGTTGACATCTGCCCTAGAGAAACACATATGTACAAGGAAATGTACTTTTTAAGTAGTTCACAGCAGTGGTATGAAGACATACTAAGATATTCACAATAACAAGTACGTAAGAGTAAAAAGCTGGATACAACCTATATTTCCACAAACAGGAGAATGTATAAACTATACAGTATATTCATACAGTGAAATACTAAGTGACAATGAAAATGAAAACACTAGAGCTATTCTGATCAACATTAATCGCTCAAGCAATGCCACAAGAATGAAAAACATGTTGCAGAATATAGTGTAACATGATCCATAAAACATTCTAAAGCATGAAAAACAACTTATACACACACACAGTTCAGAGATACATACATAAAAGAGTAAAATACAAAGAAATGGATGGGAACCATAATTAAGGGTGGTGATTACCTCTGGAAAGGAATTAGGAGTTCTCCGAGTCCCCCCACTTCAACTGTGCTGGTTACTTTCTTTGGACAAGGAAGTAAAACTTGAGTTTTTGCTTTTATTCTCTGTATTTCATATGAATGTGAAGTATTTCCTAACAATCTTTTAAACTATCATTGACAGTTTAAGGTTCCACAATAATGAAAAGAAGGATAAAACTCTCAGAAAGGATCAACGAGACAGAAGTTAAACTTCTGTAAATCAGAAATAAAAATACAATAAAAGAATACATAAAGAATTAAATGCAAATGTCAGGAAATCTCAGTAAGGCAATTTTAGGTGGCTCTGTAGTGCTACAGTCCCAGTCTTTCCTAAGAACCTGTCAAGATACCTAGTGTCCTGGAGCCCTGAGCCTCGTGTGCCAAGTCTGAGTACCCTGCTGCAGACACCCCATGAAGAGCCCTCCAGACTACCTGAAGAGGGAAGGGCCCAACTTCCCACGCCAGCCAGAGTCAGACATTTGAGTGAAGCCATCTTGGAACCTCCAGACCAGCCAAGGTATACTGAATGCTGCAGTGGAACATGCTACATGAAACAGAAAACATGGCCCAACTGAGGTGACCTTCTCAAATGCCTCCTTTATAAAACCTTTACCTTTGGTACAGAAGACAGACCAAGAGATTGTCCAATACTACATGAAGATAAGTCTGAACATATTACATTGTGG
Organism: Manis pentadactyla; assembly: GCF_030020395.1. Classification (NCBI taxonomy): domain Eukaryota; kingdom Metazoa; phylum Chordata; class Mammalia; order Pholidota; family Manidae; genus Manis; species Manis pentadactyla. Next base: position 5,925,538 of record NC_080034.1, read on the forward strand.
GAGTAATATTAGACTTTGCTGTGAGCCACCAAAGCCACGGCACTCTTTGCCTCAGGATCCAGCTGCCGTTCAGAGCTCTCCAGGTCTGTCTCCTGCTTGTGTTCCTTCCGCGGGGGCTTCTAGGGACACTTGGGCCGGATGCCAGCAGACAGGGAGTTCTGTCTGAGGCCATTATCAGGCAGCAGTTTGTGGCTGTTAGTGTTGCTGGAAGCTCCTAGATCATCTATGAGAACAGAAAGATCAAGTGGTGGTACCTTACCCCACAGTAATGCAGCGGGTTCTACCTTACACAGAATACACAGTCTCAAGCTGGTGCACACAAACTTCCAAAGACAGAAAACGAGCAGCTCAGAAATGACTGCCAGGGGACAAATGGCTCCAAATGTTTCTTCAGCCCCAAGGAAAGAGCAGGACCACCAAGGTGGCAGGTAAATAGGGACCAATGAAACACTTTAATTCTGAAAGTGAAATGCATAATTCAACAAGGAGAAAACCGACAAGTCTCATAATAAACTTAAAAGAAGATAGACTTGAGAAACAAGTAGAGCCTGTAAGTGGTAAAGACAAAGGAGACTCAGGAGTTGATACTCAAACTTACGAAGGAAATGCTGACGCAGATTCTCAAACTTAATTCTTACTATGATAAAACTGAATCATTATTTGACAGTATCTCCTGTAATGATAATAGAGAATGGAGACCAACCTGGACTAAAGAAAGATTAAATGCCAAAAACTTGGAATCCCATTTCTTCAAAACCATATGGCTACAGGTGTCACAGAGGCAGGGCCAGTGGGGATCATGGTGGTGAAGCAGCAGCATCTTCACCAGGCCCCTAAGATTTAGCGGCAGATTCATACACAGTTTGTAGGGGTAGAGTGCTTGCAGATTTTTGAATAGAGGGAAGACAGAAAGGTTAATACATAATCTACAACAAGTCTTGGAGAATTTCTTCATCTCCTGAAAAATGGATTCAGTCTTTGCAAAAAAAGAAAAAGTCGGATTTACTACATACTGGACACCAGCACTGTTTGTTTTTTTTCTCCCTGCTCTGTCTCAAAGATTGTAATGCAGTTAATGTGGGAGGTGAAAAAAATACCAAAAACCAAGCATGAAGTGTATTTTAAAGAGCAAAAAAACCTCCAAAGGCAAGATCAGAATACGGTTTCTGGTCTTACTACTCAAGTATTCCATTTCAAATGGCCTCAAGGTAGTGTTATTAACTTAGAACAAGGCACATTGCCTCAACTCCCATCCCAGTTTCCCTACAACTACCCAATTCTGGCACTGGAAATCTACATCCTTGATAGACAAGAGGTTGCATTTTTGGTAATGGATGCAAAAAACTGTGGGAAGTACAAAACCCTAGGGCAGCCAACACTGTTTTTAGCATCAAATGGATATTGCACAGATGATCTACCTCCTGTAGTCACTGTCTTTGTGCTTTAGCTGTTGGAAACAGTTCATAGTAATGCATCGTCAAAAACAGTTCATAGTAATGCATCGTCAATTGCTGCATCATTCCAATGTGACTTAAGTGTGATTGTTGTCTGTCTTTGACTTTGCGGATTAACTTCTGTGTTTTCTATCCAGATAGTGAGTTTAATTTTTTAATATTACTTATAAGTGTGACCATGTTTTCTAAGAGTTTCAGTAATGAAAATGAGGAAGATTACACTAACTCCAGCATGACCTAGACATCACTGAATGAAAGAAAAAAGGAAGGAACAGTTTTTAAGGCTTCCTCTGTTCTTCCTTATGCTTGCCTGGTTTCAGAAATTCTTGAATCAGTCCCTGATCAAAGAAAAGTTAAACCAATGGCTATCTATGTTGCTATTTTGGATTATGTGGCCTAGAGCAAATTGGTGGGGAAATCAGAACTAGAGCTTGGGACCTGGCTTACAGCCTTAACCTCCTTCAGCATTTCCTTCTGTCTACTTTGTTCCATCTCTCCTTAGCTTCCTAAACTGCCCAGAAATGAAAAACTTTTGGACCTCATAAAAACTGTCATTTCCAAGTTAGGGTTACGCTGAAAGAATACCAACCAACTGAAGCACAAACCAGGCAGGTACCGGGGAGGAAAGAGGCTGCAAACTCTCTGCCCCTCCGCCCACCGAGTGTGGGGTCTACTTTCCCTCCTGGGTGCAGGATGGTTCAGTGATGTCCAGGCCAACAGAATGCAGCAGAAGTAACACTATGGTTTCTGAAGTCGGGTCTTAAGAGATTCATGGCTGCACATCCCTAAGTGAAGATGCCCCAAAATTCCCTACTATTTTCCCTTCTCTTGTCCAGGCCCCTCCCAAAGGGAAAGCAGGTAAGAGGGAGAGTGGAGAAGCAAAGGAATAAAGAAGAGGGGAGAGGGAGAAGAAAGGAAATGCTGGGAGGGTAAGGCTGTACGTCAGGTCCCAAGCTCAGTTCTGAATTCCCCACCAACTCACTCTAGGTCACAGAACTCCTCTGTGCTTCTTGATTTCAAGTACTCAACAGACTACCGTGTGCAACAGGAACAATTCATGGAAGGCCAGGCACAGGAAAAACACCATGTCATTCTCTCCGTCCTCTCTCACTATACTAGTCAACTCCAAATATCGAGAACATTCAGATAGTACCTAGAAGAACAGAAGCAGTAAGTGAAAGAAAAACAATACAAACTAGAACTCAAAAGAGAAGGCAAGATGGAAGAGAAGGAAAGTAAGAAAAAATTTTTTTCTTTTCTATGTTCCAAAAAAAGTTCCGACTAGTGCATGGTGCTTAGAATTATATGCCTGGAATTGTTCTATGAATTTAATATATCTTAACATGTTTAATCTTCATGAAAACCTTATGAGGCAACTACAATTATTATCCTTGTTTTACAAATATGAAAACTCAAGTAGTTAGGTAATCTATCCAATATCACACAGCTCGTAAGTAGCAGAGCTAGATGTCAGAACCCAGCATTCTGGCTTCTGAGTTCATGCTCTCAATGCATTTATTTCCTTTTTTGAAACAAAGTGAGTACAACATTATTGACTATATTTCCTTTGTTGTACTTTTCATCCCATGACTTACTTATAACTGGAAGCTTGTACCTCTTTATCTCCTTCGCTTATTTCACCTTTCCTCCTATCTTATGATTCTTATGGCAACTACCAGTTTATCCGATTGATGGATATTTATGAGTCTTTTTATTTGTTCATTTGTTTTAATTATTAGACTCCACATAAGTGAAATTATATGATATTTGTCTTTCTCTGATATATTTTACTTAGCATAACAACTTCTAGGACTATCCAAGTTGTCACAAAGGCAAGATTTCACTTTTTTATGCCTGAGTAGTATTCTATCATATGTACCCCATCTGCTTTTCCACTCATCTTTTCATAGACACTGAGGTTGTTCCTTCCATATTCTGGCTATTACAAATAATACTGCCATAAACACAGGGGCACATACATCTTTTTGAATTAGTGTTTTTGTTTTCTTTGGGTAAACACTCAGAAGTGGAACTGTCGAGTCATATGGTATTTCTCTTTTTAATTTTTTGAGGAACCTCCCTACTGTTTTCCACACTGGCTGCACCAATTGACATTCCCACTAACAGTGTCGGAGGTTCCCTTTTCTCCACATCCTTGCCAGCACTTGTTACTCCTTTTTTGATACTCAGTGCATTTCTAATGAGAATTGCTTCCATTCCAAGTGAGGTTCTACACTTCACTGTTCCATGTCAGCACATGAAATCAATTCAACTAGAACTAAACCAGGATATAAATATGCTTAAGGAGTAAGGAAGGAACAACATGATTTAGTTTCTAAGAGTAGTGCAATCAAGAGGAAAAGGGCAGAGCTAAATGGGAACTTTCCGGTATGTTTCCCTGAGCAGGCTGCAACTAAAGACCTTGCTCATATTAGAGAATGTCAATCATCTAGAAGAAACTGCTTTAGTTCAAGATATACTGTGACTGACTGTCCCCAGGAAAAGTAACAAACTGGGTTCTGAACTGCATTTTCATGTTAATTAAATGTATGGATAAGGGGAAATTTCATTTGGAGACATAAGCAATGTTGCTGGTACAGAGGACAACCGTGGAACAGTTTAGCATCAATCTTTTGAACCCAGGAGACTAAGTCCACAAAAGGAGATGGCCAGAATGAAAAGGAAACCAAGCAGAGACAGAGAGAGAGAGAGTGTGTGTGAAGCACAAAACAATAAGAGAAAATGTTGGTGAATCAGTTAGGAAGTAGAAGAAAAAGCAAAGGGAAAGAAAGCTAACTGAACAGAGCAGTGTAAATGAGCAGAAAAAACGAGAGAGGAAGTAGCCTTGCTGGAGGTTCTGCAAAGGAAAAAGAGGGTCAACACCAAAATAAGGTCAGGAGAACAAGCGAACTACCATCACCACCACCACCAGTCTCCCCACTGGCCTTGGTGATTATCTGCCTCCCTAAAGCTTTCTCCACATGGAAGCAACCTTTTGTGAAACAAACCTGATGCTGCGGTGTCCAGCCCCATCTTGCACCACTCTCCTTCCCAGCACTGTCCAGCCCTCCCTTTAGTTCCCTAAACATGACATGCTCCCTCTAGTTTATTCTCTCTGCCTGGAAAGAAAGCTGTCTCCCTGCCTTTCTCTCCCTATTCACTCTTCAATCTGCCCTGATTAGATTCTTATTATTGTGAATAATCCCCTTTTGTTGCACTTGACAGTTGTAATTTTACACTTGCAAGTGTGTTTGATTACTGACTCTCCGCACTGAGCTACAAACTCCACTGAGAAACCATCCATTTCCACCCCCCATCACTGTGCTTCTCAGTGCAGGACCTACAACATTGCAGTTGCTCAATAAATATCTGTTTAATGACTGAACACACAGAAACCTGCCTAATTATCACAAGTGGAAAGGAGGTGTAAGATATAAAACAACCTTAAGCGAATATTAAAGAAACATGTCAAGGAAGAGAAAGAAAATTCAGTGCAAGTGATGGCCTGATTAAATTCACACAATTGTAGTGTGATGTTTTAAGGACAGAAGTACAACAGTAGTCAATAGGTCTCCTTTTCCCTAATGAAGCCAGAAAAGGAAATGGAATTAACATTTTACTTATGTAGTCATAAGGATGTAAAACTTAATTTAAAACATAAGATGACAGACATCTCAAGCTTAATTTGACCAAAGTAGAACCATTAACTTAGCATTCCTCTACCAGTCTAGTCCATCTCAGTAAAATGAATTACTTGACCCCTAAAACCAAAATCCTAGGAGTCATCTCTGATTCCGCCCTTACAAGCCATCAAGACCTGTAAACTCTACATCCAAGCCCATATTCAATCTATCCACTTCTCCCCCTATCTCTACTGCCACCATCCTAATCCAAGCCCCTCTGTTTAGACTACAATATTCTAACTCACATCCCTGTTTTTACTCGTTCTTTAATTCAGTCCACAGAAAAGTGATTTTTAAAAATATAAATCATGACACTCTGCCCCAAACTCAACGACTTACCACTTTTATTTCAGAATGAAATAAAAACTCATGATCCTGCCTCATTTTCCTATCACTCTCTCCTCTGCTTGCTACATTTTAGCTGTTAATGACCTCCTTTTCAAGAAATGGAACCATATACCGTTTCTGAACATTTACATCATCCTCTCTGCCAGTCCTGTATCTGACGTGTAAGTCTTACATGTCTCACAATGAAGATGTTACCTTAACTCAGGTGTCACCTCAAGAGGGTCTTTCCTGACTTTAACACTATGTAAAATGGCTGTCTCCTTCTTCCACAGCTCTGTGTATTTCTTCCATAGCCTTTATCATACTGTTATCATCTTGTTTATTTCACTAACAAAAAGTATGTTCAAGAACATGACAGTGGAAAGACAACCAATGCTTTCATGGAGTTCATATTTTAGTAGGATTGAGAAATACGAAAACATAAATACATGTGATAAATTCTATATGAAAAATAGTAAAAAACACGTTTGTACGTGCCTGTGGTGGCATGACACTTTTAAGCAGGCTGTATAAGGTCTGAGCAGAACTGAATACAGTGAAGAAGGGAACTATGTGAAAACATGGGGTGAGATTCTTCTAAATGGATTACATTTTACCAGTTTACTAAAAGTCCCTCCCACTAAATGTTAAGTTCTTTGAAGGCAGGGACTTTATCTTATGCACTGCTATATTCACCTCAGTACAGTGCCTAGCAAAGAGTAGGCTGCTGTAAATATTTGATGAGTGAATGAAAACCTTTAGTTTTTCAAGTCTACTGATGAGTAAGGAAAGTTCACTACGTAGATGCTTAAACAGTAAATTCTAAGGGCTTAAGGGGAAACATTTTGAAAACTAACAACATGGTATTCTAACAAAATGTATGACAAGTTATAATGGAGTATTTCTTTATTAAAAGTGTAAATAACCAAAAAAATTAAACACAAAAAATTCAAGTGGTGCCAACTATTGCTCCATTTAGAAAGATCCAGTAATAATATACAAAAATCGGACGAGAGAAACTGAAATCCTTGCTTTCCTGTATGTTCATATTCTAAACCAGTAGCTGTTCACTTTATGAGAATCCTGAAGGAGGCATGTGAAACTCAAATTGATCACACCTGTACATCTGTACATTCACAAACCCTTAGGTCACAATAAACTAGAAGCAGTTTGAAATTCACATCAGTCCTGTATCTATTGGCTTCTTATGCGTTCTATCCTACCGATGTTTACCTAGTCTGAACTAAAACTGAATCAGAAGTCTATAGAGAAGCCTGACCCTACCCACCACACAACATCACCGGTCATCCGCACGGGCAGGGGCGGGCCGGGGCCCAATAAGCACCAGTAAGCTAGCTGGCATCAGGGCAACACCACCACCCACGACACCACCTGCAATCCAAGCTGTACCGCTCTCATCCCTGGACAGGTACCTCTTCTGCCCACACTAGAGCGAAGGTGATCTGAAATGAATCCAGAAAAACTTACAAGCTTTCCACATCTTCTTACTAGAAACCTCCTAAAACTCTCATCACTGTTAGATAAAGACTGGCCTGCACACCAAGATTTTTTTTTTTACTTTGCTACAGTCAAGTAAGAAGAATTAGGAAAATTAGGATTTCTCTTCCCGCTCACTTCGAGTAGTCTCCATTCATTCATTCATTTGAGCACGTTCTGTTACAGCCACTGTAACAAGTCATACCCATCCTTGAACGTAACTTGTTTCCACAGTTAACACGACTTTAATTCAGAAGTGTTACCAATTAGTTATTTCTTAAAAGTATTGCTTGTACCCACATGAAAATATTTGCAAAATTACCCAAAGAGTAGTTCATCCTTTTTAACAGTTACTGCAAAGCAAACAGACTCATTTTCCTAAACATCCTATGTATACACTCAATTGCCAGCGTAAACACTGAGCCCCCAGCCAAATGGAGCAAAGGAACGTGAGGTTCCCGACCCACCGCTACGGGGGCGTCAGGAGCGCTTCTGGGGTCCCCGCCTGTGCGGGCAAAGGCCGGCCCCGCTCCCCGCCGCCGGCCCGGCCCTCCCGCAGCCCGGGTGCCGTTGCCTCGCAGGTGGGCAGCCAACACCCAGGCGGCGCCTCCTGCCTGCCCCCCAAGTCACGCTGAGGCTCTCTCTCTCCTTTTCCGGATAAAATGCCTCACCAAGTACTTTGGGCCGCACACGGATGGGCCAGAGCCCACCTGTCGCCGGCGGCCGCGGGCGGCCTGAGGCCGGGAAGCGGGGCAGGCGCGCCCCACGCTCGCGGCCCCGCTGTCGGGACCCCCGCACGCACCCACCTGCGGCCCCCGCCCCGAGCCCGGCGCCCCCAACTCGGCGAGAAGCCCGAGAGCGCGGGAAGCAGGCCCGCGCTCGGCACCCCCCACACCCGCCCGCCCGCCCGCAGGGGCCGGGGCGGCGGTACCTTCCAGAAGAGCGAGCTCCCCCGCGCCTCCGCCGCGCTCGCCGGCCGCCATCTTCCTCCTCCCGCGCCGCCGCCGCCTCAGTCCATGGCCGCCGCGCTCGCCGGGATGAGGGGCCGCGCCGCAGGACGGTGGTCGCCGCAGGGTGGCGGGCCGCGGGCTCGGCCGTCGGCGGGCGGCGCTCCCGGCCACCAGGCCTACACAAAAGCGGGCCGAGCGCTGCCGGGCCTACCCGCGGGGCGGCGGGCGGCCAGGCCCGCGGCCTGGGCCTCGCGGGCCCCTCCGGGGCGACGCGAGCGGCGGCGGCGCTTCCCGGGCACGGCTCCTCTCGGCCCGCGACTCCCCATCCACCGCCAGCCGGGCCGCCTGAGACGCTCCCCTCGCCGCGGGCCTCCAGGAAGGGAGGTTGGCGGCGAGCGCACGCACACGCCTCCGCTCGTCCCGGGGCGTAAAATGGCTGCGCCCGGCGCGCCGAGGCCTCCGCGACCGTCAGGCGCCCCCGGGCCGCCTGCTCCTCCGCAGCCGCCGCCGCTACTGCCGTCCTTCCCCCGCTTCCGGGCGGGAGCGCATCAGCAGAGCCTCCGCGACCGTCAGTGCGCGCGTTGGTTCTCCTCCGCCGCCGCCGCCGCCCGGCCGCCGCTCCTCCCCCACAGGCGCCGGAGCCGCCGCGCCGCCCCCCGCGCTCCCCCTCAGCTGCCCCGGCGCGGCTCGCGGGCGGAGCGGGCGCGGCGTGTGGCGCCCGCCGCCCGGCCCCCGCAGGGCCGCCCTCCGCGGCGCCGGCCGGGCCTCCGCTCGGCTCGTCCGCACCCCGGCCGGCGGGGCCCCTGCGGGGCGGCGGGCGAGCGCGGTCGCGGGCCCGCAGCCGCAGCGCCCAGGGCCGCCGCCCCGAGGAGGCCCCGCGTGCGCCGGCGGCGGCGAACGGGATGGAACCGCGCTTGGGAAGTGGCTCGCGGCCTTCATGCCTGTTTTAAAAAGTTGCCAAAATTATCGTTCGGGGGAAAAAAACCGTTATTTATGTGCCTGAGACCTGAGAGCCCCATGTCCTGCTTCGCAAGGCAGCCTCGTAGGTGCAGGTGACTATCGTGTTTCCTTTTTTATTGTTATTATAAAAGTAAGGCGTGTTCATTAATGAGAATTTGGAAAATACATAAAAGGAAATAGAAGCCCCACCAGGGAAACCACCCCTTCGATGTGTAGCTCTCTAATCGAACATGTTCATTAAATCTCTCACTATCCCTCTTAAAAACGACAATCTATGCTATATATCAATGAAAATAATACGGCAATTAAAATGACGCGAAAAAACTGATGAAGCGCAATTTCTGGGGAACAAACTGTTCCAACCAGTTTAGTTGTCCTGTCAACCAAGGCCTGGGCAGAAGACCTTTCTGTTTACAACTGCTTTTAAAGTCTTTCCTAAAATGAACTAGTAATCTGGCCTGATTCAGTAAAAGTAACAACGTGAATGTAATCTAGTTATTTTTGAGGGTCCCGAGTGCTGCAGCTGTGAGGGCCCGTGACCTCGAGCTGCGCCCAGGGCAGGGTAAGGCCGAGGCGTGAGGTGATGGGCAGCCGTGGGGGGCTGGACGGGACCGTTTGCACAGACGGCACGGGGTCGTTCCCAGAGCAGCTCCTGTGGTCACGTGCACATGCCGGCTTGGGAAGCGCAAGGTGCCAAAGGCCACAGAACGTGGGTGGCCGTTGGGAGCTGGAGAAGGAAGGAAACTGATTGTCCCTGGAGCCTCCAGAAGGTGAAGCGGACACCTTGATTTTACCCCCAATGAGACAGATGTTGAGCCTCTGACCTACAGAGCTGGAAGATAATAAATCTTTGTTAAGTTGCTAACTTAGTGGTAATTTGTTACAGCAGCCTTAGAAAACTAATACACAGTGGAATGGAAACAAAGTGGACTTAAATAAAAGATGTATTTTAATCAATGGGAGTTAGGATCTCCCAAAGTCCACTGTTTTATTTTTAAGTGTTACTGATTTTAGCTAATCTCTATGGGACTCCATAATTCCAATTCTAAAAAAGAGAAGTATGGTTTGAACCAAGGGTTCTCACACTTTAGCAAGCATTGAAATCACCTAGGAAGACTTGTTAAAGCAGATCCTTCCATGCCACCCCTAGGGTTTCTAATTCTATGGCTCTGGAGTGAGCCTGAGAATTTGCATTTTTAACAAGTTCCCTGGTGATGCAAGGTACTGCTGATCAGGGGACCATGCTCTGAAAGCCACTAGATTCAACAATGTCTCGATTCCTTGTCAGTTCAATTATTCTATGAGTCTGCAACTCCAGGTGAAACAATCAGTTTCTATATTGAAGTCTAAGATTAAAGATATTTTCAGAAATCACTTCTTTCATATGAATATGATCAATGAAGAATTGATAGGGTCATGTATCCCTTTATCCAGAATTCAGGGCTTAGAAAACTTAAGATTTAGGACATCCCTGAAACTGGGATGTATTTAGCATATATATATATATATATATACATATATATGTACATTTTTAGCATGTATACAAATAATCAGTAGCCCTTCTTAATACATACATTTTTTGAAGCTTAGGAATGTTACTAATATTCAATTAGTAATAAAATACTATTAGTGATAATTAGCAATAATTAACAATACTAGTAAAATGCCTTTGAATATTAGAAATATGATTAATCACAAAGCCAATTTTCTGGAGTTATACTTTGAATTTTTATTAAAAGTCTAATATGTCTTTATTGCTTAAATTGAGCAAATTCTGTTCAGATGTCAGCTAACTTGTTCATTGCCGTATTAAACACAATTTAATTCTGACATAAAAGATAAATATAATGGAGAAAAGTGAAGTTATTTTAGAGTTGAAAGGATGGGTAATTACAGTGGATAAAGTACTTTATTTTTTCTAATTATTTCATTAATGAAAATTTGTAAAAAAAGAACAGCAAGAAAAATGGTCCCACCACCCAATATTCTAACCCTAATGCAAAGTCTTCTCCAATGGCTTTTAACTCACTCCAGTCACCCATTCCCAGGGTTGACCCCTGAACCTACTTCTCTCCCAGACTCAGGAGTTCAAACACCGCATCCCCAGCTACTACTGCTGTGACCGCTTTCAGTCTCATTGTGATCCCTAAACCTTGACCCCTACTCTTAAACTTTTATGTCTCTCCCCACATAGTTTAGATTCCATGGTATGTTATTTTTTTCTTTACTATATGCTCCCCTCCGTTGCCTCTTCCTTTTCCCTCCTCTCCTGTCCTAAGACCCTCACCCTCAGTGAATCCTGTTACCCATGTTTCCTGTCAGGACACCGAAAGGTGAGCATTGCTGAGGAAAGTCACCCAACGGAGCAGACCGGTTCCCCTGCAGCAGCACGGCTGCTGTCTCCCGAGGAGCTTGGGTATTACCCCCTCTCTGCTCCCTGCTCTGCCACCCTGCTCTGCAGCTGCCCCCACCGCTGTATCAAACTTCCCCAACACCTCTCCCCTCACTGCAAGGGAATTCCTTGCTTCCTACATCAAAGAGACATGCTAGGTGAATATGCTCTTTCTTTACCAAAACTACCTGCATCTGTACTCACCCATTCCATTCTTTGTTCCCTGTTAAAATAGAGGAAGAGTCCCCCCTTTAAAAACTCGGCTCCCTCACAGATTCGGTGCCTTTTCCCTTCCCTGGTACCTTTTCAAGGTCTCCACTTTCCTCATTCCACCAGCATTTGCCATCTTGGCAGCTGAAAGTGCTCATCCAACTCTTTATCACCTTCAAGATATTCTGACCACATCGTGCATTTGAGAACTTGCAGGCAATTCATCAGCATAGCTGGAGCCTATTTAAATCGGTTCAGAAACATGTATTCAGGAATCCTTTTACCAAGAATCTCCTCTGTGCCATCTGAGTCCTGTAAGACAGCATAACTGATGGTAAGGACCAAAGGACCAAAATCCTCAAGGCTACGTGGTCATCGCATACTAACGATGTGGAGGAGACCCTATGTAACCAGTCGGAAGGATCCAAGAGCATGAGACCCCCACCGAGGTGACTCCTCTGGGGATTCTTTGCCCAGAGCATTGTGTTCCCGTCCACCCAGTTTCATAAACTAGAAACCTAGAAATCACCCAACTCCCTTTAAAAAAAAAAAATTAAATCTATTTCCTGAATATATCTGCAGTCTGTCCATATTTTTTCCAGCTCAGGGACCCATCCTAATCTTAGCCACTATCACCTCTCAGCTACTGTAATAACAGCTTGAATCAGGCCATTCCTTGTTCTCTCTACCCACCTCTAATTCATTTCTCAAACAAAAGCCACAACAACCTTTTTTAAAAATATAAACCAGATCAACCTTTCTGTTTAAAACCATGCAAAGTTTTCTTGTTTCTCATAGTATAAAATCCTAAATCCTTAATTGATCTACTGAAGCCTGCCTACCTACTTCACTAGCCCTGTCTTGCAGCATTTTCACATTCTTAATTAAGCTCCAGTGACTGTACTTTTTTCAGTTCGAGTGCTTCATCATCTTTTCTACTTCAACCCTGTCTGTCTATAGAGTCTTCCACCAGTAGGTTAATAAATTTATGTTGAATGAATAAACAAATGAATACAATGTATTTACAATAATCTTTCCCAAGGAAAATTCAGAATTGTAGAATTCTGGAACCTAGACTCCTTAAAGACCATCTAATAAAGTCTTTTCAGAGGTCCAGGAAAAGTCCTTGCCCCAAAGAACATTGTGATAGAAATCTAGAAAAGATTTCCTGAAAGATTTGAAATCCAGGTGTGAATCTAGGGTTTGGCTTTGAAGATTACAATGCTGAAACAACTTATGCTGCTTTGAGAAGGCCAGGAACTGACAGAAGGAAGAATTAAGTTGGTAATAGATACATAATAATAAAGCTTCCTCTCTATATGAATAGGAATTCTTCTGTGTCACAGCTGGTGTTTCCTCTACTTTAGCTAGAATCTAAAATGCTGTATGTAAACCCACTTGAATAAACTTACTCCTATTTTATGCCATAGCTTAATACTATTTATTCATAAAATAGTAATCCTGTTTTAATGAATCTATTTCTTTGAAAACACAACGGTCAATCTTGTTCTTTTGAACACTACACGTAGAAGTGCAGCGTGTAGTTAGTTCATAACTAAATACAAGTTTCAGAAGACAATAGGTTCTGCAAGTTATGTCTGGTTGGTGGTTTTTGAAGGGTGACATGCATTTATTTGTGTTAGAGTGAATGATGACTGTAATATGAGAATAATGTGTAAGTTTGTTATAAGTATATACATTTCTGTTCTGACAGTTTCTATGTTATAATATTCCACTTTCAACCTGTTGATTATCTTATTTTTGCTTTTGTTTAATCCTACCATGCTTCATTCTCTTCTTTTATTCATAGTTCTTCTAGTCAATGCTTTCTGTCTTTCTTCCCCTTGGCAGAATTTTTCTTAAGAATTTTAGCAGGCACCTGAGTAGCTAAAATTTTAATGTTTAAAACATTAAGCTTTTGACTAAGTGAAACTCAAACTGATTTTTTTTCTAGTGTAAAATGAATATACACTCAAAATAACACACATTTCTTACAACTATCAGTTCCTACCAGCAATCTCAGTGCTGACATTTATAAATTAACAGTCAAGTTTCCAGGTTAGAAACTGGGGCTGACGTTTGACTCTCCTGGGCCCAAGGCACTTTTGCCATTGTGGGGCCCTTCCTCCACCAGAAATACATTAAACATTTCTTTTAACCAGATTTAGAGTGCTTTATGTGAAACCATCTTCTTATTTTTTAAGTTGATTTTAAAACTGCTGTGGTGTAAAGAGACCATCACACTGGATTTATTGTTACATATTTTTTATTATCATTATGTTAATGTTTTTCTTCAGAAAGAAATTAAATTAAAACTTCTTTTCTTAAGTCTTTAAAAATATCGTGGGTCCCAGGCACTGTGCCTAACAGGTAAATCTGCCCTGTAGGATCCTTTCATGCTCAGTGATGGAAATGGTCCCGTGAAACTCACGTCTAGCTGAACTCTGCAGCAGTGGTTCTCAAACTTTATCATGCATGAGAATCAACTGGACAGCTTGTAAAAACAGTTTCCGGGGCCATCTCAGACCATCTAGTTCAGTAGGTCTGGGTAAAGCCCATGAATTTGCACTTTTTTAAAATGAAGTATCGGTGATACACAGTCTTATACTGGTTTCAAGCATACCACACAGTGAGGTTTGCGTTTCTAATAAAGCTCAAAGCTGTCCCCATCCTGCTGACCTGAGAGTCACACTTTGAGAACCAGTGCTGGGAGTAATGTGTCTGTGTGTTTGCTTTATGCTCCCAGTATGATTTGCTAGGTCTATTCCAGATCTCCTAACCAACATTTACTGAATATCTACTGTTATTTTTATTTTATAAATGGAAACTGAGACCCAAGAGCATAAATAACTTTTCCAAGGTGGCTCACCTAGAAAGGGGTAGAAATAGGATTTGAGCCCAGGTCCATCTTGACTCCAAAATTTATGCTCTCCTTTTATCATTATCACGTGCTAATGACCCCAAAGGTAGACTATAATCAGTGGACCTAGAAGCAACATTTTACACCCAGTATAACACATTAAAATGGTAAAGATATGTGTTTCCCTAGATCATCATGTTCCATTTGCCCTGTTTACCAGACTCTGCTGATGGCCATCTTTTTTCTGGCTTTTATTCTTCAGTTCTTGTCTCCAGTTAATAACAGCAAAAGGAATGTAGTAATTGCTTGCAAAGTAATTTTCTGGAAGTGCTGTTCTGTCTGTAATGTTGACTCTCAACTAAAGCTGATTAGGATTCTGCATTTTTCATTAACTTTCAGTTTTACTGTGTCATGTCTTCTACAGGTGAACAAACAAATCTTCAAAGCACAAAAAATGTAATAAGGGGTTTGGACTTTATACACCTTCACCTTATGAGGTTAAAAGTCTCAATTTATAGCTAACTTCCTCATCTGTTCTACTAAATATTATCTCCTTATAAATATTAATACATGAGGTATCACTTTCTCCTGTGTGTGTATGTGTGTATATGTGTATGTTTTATCATTTTTTCTCTTATTCTTTTATTCCTCAAGAACATAGTCTAATGCAAATGCAAGCTATTTTCTAAAGCAGTATTTTCCAAGAAGATGCTTTGATGACCTCAAAGTTTACCAAGCCTTTGCCCACATTCCCAGTATAAAGGGTCCACAGTGTTTTCACCAATCACACAGACACAATAAAATAAGTACCAAAAGACATATTGCAAGGACAGAGAAATGATCAAATTCATTACGGAGCATCCACCTAATGAAATGCTTTGCGACTATTTAAACCAGTGAAGTAGATCATCTATTTGTACAGATTAGGAAAGCATCCATGATTAATTAGAAAGAAAAAGCAAGTTACAAACCAGTATGATTTCATTTTTATAATAGATTTATAAGTATATATAGCTAAGCTGTGTAGCACAGGTGATTTCAGAGGAAAGGGATTAAAGAATTGATGTGGAGGAATTAGTTTTTTTTATGGAATTTTAAGTTTTTGGATTATGGGTAACTGCTACCTAGTGATTTTTCAGTATTTTCAATAATTTTGAGCTAAGGAATAAAGCTATGTTTTTTAGATATTTTCCTTGGAACTTCAAAGTTTAACAGTATTATCTTGCTATTTTTTAAAGAAATACATATTTCCTTGAAACAAAAATATGGTCATTGTGGACTTCCCCAATTTGCATATTTTTCCCCATCTGGCAGGCCTTGTCCATCCTTAAGGATTTAAAATTTTTGGTATAAAAATCATATAATTTCTATAATCTTGGAAGTGGGAAAACTATACATAAGAAATAATTGAATTCTAAATACTTACATTTTGTTCCTCTATGTTCTATTTCTTTGTTTATTATGATTATTATTCAGTTTGAGTACATTATTCTTAAAACCACCATTCAGATAGGTGGAATCAAATGAAATTGCTGTTTTTGTAAGCCAAAAGTAGTCAAATGTTGATACTTTCATATGGCTCTACCTAATATCTTGAATCAAGTTAATATCTTTGCCTAGAAAATAATTGTGGAAAATTTAGATTTGTCTTAATATTGTATTTTATGCAAATGAAAGTAATATTGGAAAGCTTTGTTTATTAAAGGTGTAGAAGTTACATGGTGACTATTAAGCCTATAATACAGACATGTACTACAACCTGGTGTCAATGTATTAGGAAAGCAAACAGTATAATTATTAAGAACAGATACCTAGCAATTATTCATAACGTGACAAATTGGAGATTTAGATTCTTAGGAAATCCTCTCATTTAGGGAGATGAAAGGGAAGATGTGTTAGGCCGTTAATGAAGAATTGCTTAAAGAATGTTTATGATTATCTCCTCTTCAGAAAAAGTCATAATTTTGTTCATAATGTTTTGGACTGGAATATATTTTATAACAAATTATAAACATTTTGTATTGGTCAGCCGCTCACACCCATGAAAATATTTTACTTTCTACAAATTAGTAACATTTGCCATCCTAACAAGCAAGGTAAAGCATTTAGTATTTGGTTCTGTGCCTGGGTCTTCACTGTGCAAAGGCCTTTGCCTCTTAAGTAACACACTTGGCAGAGCAGGACACACGTTCGCTTCTGACGGGAGCAGGCCGTGTATGTACCATCTGAACTACGGCTGCAAGCACCAATGCTGATGCCTACCTGGCCTCTTTATCCTCTTTCCCCAGAGGGGGCTTGGTGGGTATCTTATGGACAAGCTGCGGTCCCCCAGGAGCCTTTAATACCACGTCAGTAGCCGTCATCTCTGTCCTGCAGGGGGAGCTGTTTGGACTAGGAATGCGGTGTCCCCTGAGGCCTGGTGGGAAACGAAGGGAAACAGGGAATTGGTGCAATTTCCTTCTTACCTGTTATCATTAAATCAGCCCACTTGAAAAAAATTTAAGTACCTGGTCTATTTCTTTAAAATCATGTGGCTAGTTTAGGTTATCTTTGGTGTCTTTAATAGATTTAGACATTGTCTGGAATATGGGTTTAAAAGTGAATTAGGAATGTGGGGTTCTTATCCCTAGAAAGTTTTTCTGTTTTGTTTTGTGTTTTTATTGCAGGTCGTCTTAAAGCCTGTATTTTTTTTAGATTTCTTTTTTTTTTTTTCATTAAAAAAAATTGACATATTGTCTTGCCAACGGGTTTCAGCCCCAGGCAAGTTCACTATGGATTCAGTGTGACCAAAGAAAATGACAGTAAAACATTCTTGGGGTGAAAGGATTATACCCAAATTTATTTCCACGGTGGCAGGTCAATCACTAAAATCTCGTCCACTCAGAGCAAGTCAGCATACAGCAAGCTGGTCTCTGCCTTTGGGCCTCTCTGCCTGCACAGCCGTCCTCTGGGCCTCTCTACCCCTGCAGCTGTCCCAGTCTCTGTCCTCAGCACTGCCACCACTCCAGCCTCTGCTCTGCTCTCTTGAAGCCTTGCAGCTGTGCCACCATGTCACCAGAGCACTGGGTGGAGCTCTTTATATAATAGAGTCACTAGCAACGTATTGCCCACACATGTAGTGAGCTAGCCAACCAGGGCCAAGTGAGAATCCCGGTCACAGGAACTTTCATTTTATCCACACATATGATTGATATAGAATATCTTATTGGTTTCAGGTGTGCTATATAGTGATTCAATAATTACATATTACTGAATCCTCACCATGATAAGTGGGTTAGCATCTGCTAACATATAAACATATTACAATATTATTGACTATGTTCCTTATGCTGTACTTTCATCCTCATAACTAATTAATTTTCTTATTGGATTTTGTATGGCCTTATCCCCTTCACCTATTTAACCCATCCCTTTACTTCCCTTCCCTATTGCAACCATCAGTTTATTCTTTGTGTTTATTAGTCTATTTCTGTTTGTTCATTTGTTTTGTTTTTTAGTGTCCACATGTAAGTAAAATCATATGATATTTGTCTTTCTCTTCTGACTTCACTTAGTATGACACCCTCAGGGTTCATCCATGTTGTCACAAATGGCAAGATTTCATTCTTTTCAACATCTGAGTAATATTCCATGTATATGTACCACTTCTTTATCCATTAGTCTATCGATAGACACTTAGGTTGTTTCCATACCTTGGCTGTTGTAAGTAATGTTGCAATAAACACAGTTATGCATGTTTTTCAAGATAGTGGTTTTGTTTTCTTCAGGTAAATTTCCAGAAGTGGAATTACAGGATCATATGATATTTTCATTTTAACTTTTTGAGAGACCTCCATACTGCTTCCCATAGTGGCTGCACCAATTAACATTCCCACCCACAGTGTAGGAGGGCTCCCTTTTCTCCACAACCTCACCAACACTTGTTACTTCTTGTCTTTGCATAGTGGCCATTCTGACTAGTCTGAGGTTATACCTCGTTGTGGTTTTGATTTGCATTTCCCTGATGATTAGCAAAGTTGAGCATCTTTTCATGTGCCTATTGACCATCTGTATGTTTTCTTTGGAAAAGTGTCTATTCAGGTCCTCTGCCCAGTTTTTCATTGAATTACTTGGGGGTTTTTTGGTGGTGAGTTTTATGAATTCATTATATATTCTGGATATTAACCTCTTATTGGATATATCATTTGCAAATATCTTCTCCCATTCAGTAGGATGCCTTTTTGTTTTGTTGATGGTGTCCTTTGCTGTACAGAAGCTTTTTTCTTTGGTGTGGTCCCACTTGTTTATTTTTGCTTTTGTTTCCTTTGCCTAGGGAGACATAGCCAGAAAAAAATTACTAATGCTGATATTCAAGATAGTACTGTTTATGTTTTCTCCTAAAAGTTCATGGTTTCATGTCTTATACTTAGGTCATTAATCCATTTTGAGTTTATTTTTCTGTATGGTGTTAGACTAATCCAGTTTTATTCTTTTGCATGTACCTATTCAGTCTTCTCAACACTATTTATTGAAGAGACTGTCTTTTCCCCATTATATTTATTCATGGCTCCTTTATCATATATTAATTACCCATATATGCATGGACTTATTTCTAGGCTCTCTTCTGTTCCATCGACCTGTGTGTCTATTTTTCTGCCAGTACCATACTATTTAAATTACTATAGCTTTGTAGTATAGTTTGAAATTGGAGAGCATGAGATCTCCTGCTTTATTTTTCTTAATTCAGGGTCTTTTGTGGTTCCCCACAAATTTTAGGATTATTTGCAGTAGTTCTGTGAAAAATGCCACTGATATTTTGATAGGGATTACACTGAATCTATAGATATTTCTCTGGGTATTATGGCCATTTTAACAATATTAATTCTTCTTATCCCCTAGAATGTTGTTTTAAAAATACCTGTAATAATATAAAATAATATAAAACCCAGGCCCACAGTTCAAACTGCTAATTTTAGAGAAGAAGTTCTCTAAAATTATTGAGATAGTTGACCCATTTAAATAAACCATCATAGGAATCTCTACCTTCCCTCAAATAGGCATATATCTCTGGCAAAGAAATCAAACCAAATGTAAAAATTAGATACAAAAACAAATCATTGTCCAGTATCTGGCATGGTGTTGAACTATTAGTAGGTATCCAATAAATATTTGCTGAGTTATCTTATAATTTAAGTACTTCCATTTCTTGCAGTCTGGACATGTTACAGGTTTTGTGGGTTGTAGCCAATCTTACTGAAATTTTAGTAAGGTGCGCTGTGATGCAAAACATTTTTCTCATGTGGTAATAGGATCAGTCCTTGAGCATGGATTTCGATTCTCCCTGGTCGCAGAACTTAGGACATTACTTCTGTGAGGAAAAAGGGAAACATCAGGGATCCCCTTCCACTCATTTGTACCATTAAGCTTGTTTAATCTTTGCATTTCTTTTTGCTAGTTTAATAGAAACATAACTCAGAGGTATGGATGTTTTGGTTCCAGACCACCACAATAAAGCAGATATCACAGTGAAGTGGGTCAAATGAATTTTTTGGGTTCCCAGTACATATGAAAGTTGTGTTTATACTATATTGTAGTCTACTAAGTGTGCAGTAGCATTATGTCCAAAAGAACCAATGTGCAAACCTTAATTTTAAAAATACTTTATTGTTAAAAATTCTAACCATCTTTTGAGCTTTGAGTGAGTTGTAATCTTTTCACCTGTAGAAAGCCTTGCCTTGATGTTGGTGGCTGCTGACTGTCCAGGGTGGTGTTTGCTGAAGGTCGGGGTGGCTGTGGCCATTGCTAAAAATAAGAGCAGTGAAGTTTGCTGTATTGATGGGTTCTTCCTTTCACCAATAATTTCTCTGTAGTATGTGATGCTGTTTCATAGCTTTTTACCCACAACAGAACTTCTTTAAGAATTGGACTGAGTCCTCTGAAACCCTGCTGCTGCTTTATCAACTAAGTTATATAATATTCTAAATTCTCTGTTGTCATTTCAATAATCTTCACAGCATCTTAACCAGGAGTAGATTCCATCTCAGAAAACTACTTCATTTGCTCAACCATAAGAAGCAACTCCTCATCCATTAAAGTTTTGTGATGGATTGAAGCAATTCAGTCCCATCTTCAGGCTCTACATCTAATTCTAGTTCTCTTGCTGTTTCCACTGCGTCTGCAGTTACCTCCTTCACTCAAGTCTTGAAACCCTTGAAACTATCCATGAGGGTTAGAATCAATTTCTAAACTCCTTTTAATGTTGATATTTGGACCTTTTCCCATGAACTACAAATGTTTTTAATGGCATCTAGAAAGTGAGTCCTTTCCAGAAGGATTCCCAATTTACTTTGCCCAGATCCATCAGAGGAATCACTATCGATGGCAGCTATTGCCTTATAAAATGTGTTTCTTAAATAGGAACTTTGAAAGTTGAAATTGCTCCTTGATCCATGTGCTGCAGAATGGATGTTGTGTTAGCAGACATGAAAACAGCATGAATCTCAATACACATCTCCATCAGAGCTCTTGGGTGACAAGGTATATTATCAATGAGCAGTAATATTTTGAAAGGAATCTTTTTTTTCTGAGCTGTAAGTCTCAACAGTGGGCTTAAAATGTTCAGTAAACCATGCCATAGGCAGATATGCTCTCCTCCAGGCTGTATTGTTCCACTGACAGCACAGGCAGAATAGACTTTGCATAATTCTTGAGGGCCCTAGGATTTGGGAAATGGTCAATGAGCAATGGCTTCAACTTAAGGTCACCAGCTGCATTATCCCCCAAGAAGAGAGTCAACCTGTCTTTAGAATCTTTGAAGCCAGACACTGACTTCTCCTCTCTAGCTATGAAAGTCCTAGGTGGCATCTTCTAATATAAGGCTGGTTTGTCTACACTGAAAACCTGTTTGGTGTAAAATTATCTCAGCTAAATCTTCTAGATAACTTGCTGCAGCATCACCATCAGCACTTTCTGCTTTACCTGCACTTTTCTGTTAAGGAGATCCCTTCTTCCCTCATGAACCAGCCTCTTAGCTTCCAGCTTTTCTCCTGCAGCTTCCTCACCTCTCTCAGCCTTCACAGACTCAAAGAGAGTTAGGACTTTGCTCGGAGTTAAGCTTTGGCTTAAGGGAATGTTGTGGCTGGTTTGATCTTCTATCTAGACCACTAAAACTCTTTCCATATCAGCAATAGGCTACTTCACTTCCCTGTCATTCATGTGCTCACTGGAGAAGCACTTTTAATTTCTTTCAAGAACTTTTCCTTTGCATTCACAGCCTGGCTGTTTGGGGCAAGAGGCCTAGTTTTTGGCCTGTCTTGGCTTTCAACATGCCCTCCTCCCTAAGCTTATTCATTTCTAGCTTTTGATTTAAAGTGAAAGACATGAGAGTCGTCCTTTCACTTGGACACTTAGAGGCCATTTTAGGGTTACTAATTGGCCTAATTTCAATATTGTTGTGACTCAGGGACTAGAAAGGCTGGAGGAGAGGGAGAGATATCAGTAGAGCAGTCAGAACACACATAAGTTACCCATTAAATTCACCTGTTATACGCATGTGGTTTGTGGTACTCCAAAGCAAGAACAATAATGGCATAAAAGATCACTGCTCACAGACAACTGTGACAAGTATAAAAATGAAAATTTTGAAATATTACAAGAATTACAATGATGTGACACAGAAACACGACGGGAACAAATGCTGTTGGAAAAATGGTGGCAGTAGGGTTGCCAAACACAGGGCTGCCACAGGCCTTCATTTGTAAGCAGCAAATATCTGTGACCTGTAATAAAGCAGAGCACGGGCATGCAGTCAGTAGAAGGTGTGCCTGCAGTGAGATGAAGCGAGGCTAACCTCAGTGAGGTCCAAGGCATCAGTCCTGGCGGCCTCCCAGCCTTGGTGGCTTTGTGGCCACACGTGAAAACTCTGTTCTTCTGAATACTTGTTAGCTCATCATGAGACATTTCTATCCAGCAGTAGACATTAAAACACTAGATTGTAATATGGATTAATTGTAAATTAATGAAATGATTTTCTGTTAAGTCCATAGGAGAGCTTTGCCTAATCTTGTATAGATAGATATACTTACTTTATCCTCACAATCTTAGGCAGGTTGTATATTTTGTTTTGGTTTTCTAAATTAAGAATCAAATAAGTTGTGTCATCAAATTTGTGTCAATGTCACAGATATACTTTAGGTGTCCTGGATTCTGCGGGGAACCCACCAAGGTTCTTTCCTGTTCTGATATTCAGCCGCCGTGGCGTTGGCCGCTGGCTGGGTCCAGGGAGGACTGTCTGATGCATGTCAGTCAGTCAGGCCTCTCCCGTTCACCCTGACATAGCGACTGCTTCAAACACACCAGCCTAGCCCTGAAAATGGCATGCTGAAAGAGATCCATCCTCCATATCTAAGGGAATCATCCCCAGGCCATCCACATCGCCCTGACCAGTCAGCTGACTCCAGCTGTTCTATATCGATGGTATTAGCTGGGTTCAGAGTGTGGCCTTTGTAATATAGTCCTTCTCATGACTGCACCATTAAGTTGTAAGGATTTAGATTGGAAACAACTGAAATGGAAGTACAGAAGGAGTAGAAAGTTTTGGAGAAGAAAAGTCATATAAAAGGATTATTTTAGCAGTAAGAAAGGTACAGTCCTTTTCTTTGGGGAAGGGAACAAAGGTGGGAGGTAGATTGACTTTTTACTGTAAATCCTTTTCTACTTTTTGATTTTTTATCTTGTGTGTACACGTCATCTAATAAACATTCTGAGTTGATGGTGTTATACCATCTGAAAAGCTCTTGCGTCCTTCTAAGTGCATGCACCGCTTGCATGGCAGCGATGCTAGTGCCCATTGTCCACAGGTGCTTATTTATTTCAGTGGCCAGGCGGTAGTAATAGGTTTGTAATGATTCTTGCACATTGCCTTTTACTTTTCATAACTAACAAGCACCAGTTCTCATATTCAAAATTATACTTGTGCCTCTGTTTCTTAAAAACCCTTATATCTCAATCCTACCATATTTAGAATAAACTCTCCAAGAATGCTTGCCTTGAGTATTTTTTTAATATCACTGTCTCAAGTATTGACCAAAAATACAGTTAATGTGAAAGGATGATATTACATTTTATTTTTAAAATCCAGCTTTTATTCTGAAAGGATAATAGAAACAAAGGAGATATGACCTATTGACATCAAAGTGCTGCAATTTGGAATCACCTAAATTGTAAGTTCCTTAAGGCCAGGAAATATTTTCGAATATTTCTTTATGTGTCCCACAGTACAGTATCTTGAACATAGACAATATTTAATAGTCATTCATCTGACCTGGTGAACCAAAGATTCTGGCATCAGAGCATTAGAGGAATCTAAACACGCCCTTTAATTTTAGGTAATCCTGCTGTTAATAAAGATGAGGTTGTAACATTGAATATACAGCTACTTAGATCAAGTTTCCTTCGCAACTCAGCATGACTAAATACTCAATAAATATTTTTGTATTTTTCAGATATTTCTAACATTTTTTTTGTTATGTTATTTTAATCTTCAGTTACCAAAACTAAACTCCTAGCAACAAAATTATTTTAAATATGTGGTGTGTCCATGAAACAAACTCAGAAGGATCCTAAATCATGACGCAATCCTATACTAACTTCAAGTGCTGACCGCCGTGCCTGCCTACCTTCTTGTATGTATATTTGTACTGCTCTGTTTCTAATATGTTGTTATAATTCAATCTTTGTTTTAAAAATATTCAGCCATACTTCTTAATGTATGTTAACCAGTTGCTTAACCATGCTGGAATCCCTTATGAAACTTTCCTCTATTCAGGCGAGAGTATTAGAGATGACATAGTAGTGTAACAAGGTCTTTTGGTATTTCTAAAAACAAACCCATTTAGATGGCTTGAAGTCAGAGCTTCTCTATGGTTGCATCCATCCTGTAATATGTCATGTGATAGGATGATTCAGGATACAATATACATGTATAAACAGACACCACATGTTCTTCAGATTCAAGGCTGTAGGGTTCATTGTTACTAATACTGATGTGATTTTTATTACTAATATGATTAATGTGATCAGTATTAATGTGGTTATTCCAAAATATTCATGGCTGATTCAACCAGTAGATGATCAGCTTTCACTGTATGAAGAATGTGTTTGGTTAGCAGACAACAGCATTACCTCACCTAGCATGAAATTTCTTCAAAGAAATCATCTATTTGCTAACATGTTAATGAGATTTGTTATTATTGACTAACATTCCACAGCACTCCTATGGATTTTAAATCAATACTCAGTAGTTTCTTAATGATTATTAAAGCATCGAAGGTTTTTCCTTTGGTACACTTTGTTTTGATCTACCTGTAGCACTGTTTGGCCCACACTGACCAGCACTAAATTCTGGTGAATTGCTGCAAGCCAGAATGTAGTCTCTGCTCCGGAATTCTGGAGCTTTAATAATCAAAGCTCTCAAAATAACTGGTTTACTCTAGCTGAGCTCACAATAGGCCAGTGAGTGTGCGTGTGTGTGTGTGTGTGTGTGTGCACGCTTAGAAGATCACAGTTTTTAAAAGATCAGTGTTTCCATCAGCTGATTCCTTGTGTCTGTGACCTAGCACTCACTTGCTGGTACCCAAGTAATCAAGAAACCAAATAATATTGTTGTGCCCAAAGTCGTGAATTCCAGAAGACCACCAAGGAGCTAACACCGATGCAAAAGCAAAGAGCCTTTATTCGAGCTAGCTCGAGCTCAATCTCTCATCTATACCAACGCAGTGGCAAGATGCCAGAGAAAAAGAGCTAGTTTCAATACCACAAAGGTTTTATGGGGTTCTAGGGCAGTTGGTGGGGTGATGGTCGTGGCTCTGGCTGATTGGCTGGATCTAGGGGTAGTTGGTGGGGTGATAGGTCATGGCTCTGGTCAATTGGCAGGGTCTAAGGGTGGTGGGTGAGCTCCTTGCTGACTGGAGAGGAGAGAGACCAAGCTCCGATTGGGTGAAATAGGATCCGGGTCCCGATTGGCTGAGGTAGGATCCGAGTCCCAATTGGCTGAAATAGAATCTGGGAGCTTGCCCTTTCATTCCCCCCTTTCTCTGGATCCTAAGAAGGGACCCAATCATGGGTCTAATAAGGTTTTGCAGTTGTAAGGAGATAAAGGCTGATTCTGTTGGCTTAGCACCATTAGCTGGACTGTATTAATTCTATCTTTAATTAAAGTTATCAGTTTATTGAGGATACATGGTCTAAAGGTAAGCAGGAGTAACCAGATTACTAGGGGCTTGTATTGAGCACGGAGGACTATCAGTTGGATGGCCCCCACGCGGTCTCTGACAATCTGGACCAGCCTGTTGATGATACAGGGCCCAAGGGTTAGTAAAAGGAGTAGGATGGCAAGGGGACCTTGAATATTAAAGATAATTTCCTGCCTTGATTTCTATCTGGGACACTGGCGCCTTGGTTCCGGCACACATCAAAAGACTGCATGCCCAGCCTCTAAGGTGGGCTGAGATATTGTCTATTTGCTAAAGAATCCTGCCTTTCGCTATGCCGTCTACAGCTAGGTCTGCATGCTAAGTCAATTGCTCAGCTTGCAAAATTACCTAGTCAGATCTGAAGGAGGAAAGACAGCACAGAGGCCTGGGGCTTTTAATATGCTAAAGTGAATCTTATACACTATTACAAATGATTAGCATAATAAAACATGTGCTACTCTTCTTTATCTGGGGAACATTAACTGATCTCACTGAAGAATCATTCTAGAGCTTAATGTTCAACATAGTTTTAGTAGGGGGGTTTCCAGCATGTAGTTACGTTGCTCTCATTGCAAATATCCTGCCCTGCCCCCTCCAGAGGCTCTCACTTTATTCTGTCTAAGACTATGGTCCCTGTCTCATTCTCCCCTCTACAGATAGAGACCCTAGCTGCTGCTAGGGAAAAGGGGCGATGACTGCTCTGGCTGCTTCGTGCTGAGAAGGGGGCGCAGTAAAGGGTGCAGCTAGGTCTCCATCACTGGTCAGTTGAGAGGGCCTCAGAAAGTTGGCGCTTCTATTCTGGGTTTCATTTCTATTACTATTTGCAGTTTTGTGGCTTCTAGGCAAGATAAAACAAATCGTGTTATTAGGTTAAGTAGCAACATCTGGAGTTGGATTTTCTATTCTGGAAGGACAAACTTGATGAGATTAAGAATGCATGGCTGAATATGAGAACTAGAAATATGAAGACTCTAATTGAGAATCATAGTCAGGTATTATGGGGAAACTAGAATTCTGGATATTAGGATTTAGTATAGATAAGACAGCATTATTGAAACAACATTTTTCTCTAAAATCACCCTTATTTTTATTAGAATTGGCCAGATTAAGAAAACAATTAACAGTTGGCTTGATTATTTGCATAAGTGCAGCAAGAAGAGCAATTGATTACATAGGCTCTTTTAAACGTGCCTTGCTGGAACTTTTTGTAAGGAATTTCAGATTGAACTTTTAAAGGCCTCGAGGCCAGAGCCAAGCCAGACTTGCCATCAGGTTTTGCCTGCAGTACCTGTAGATTTGGGTGAATTCCTTTCTTCTCGAGGTCCTCGAGACATCTTGAGGTTCCTGAACCTGCCAGGAAGTGACCTTCCTTACTCACCTGGTAAGGCTGCTGGGAACCCTGTAAGCAAGGTACCAGGCCAGTTCTTCCAAGGGGCTTTGTTGGCTTCATAAAGTCAACCTTAATTCCTTAAAGCTGTCCATACCTGAGTTTATGCACGTGTCTCTCAGGTATGACATTCCAGTCAAAGCCTTGGTAGTATAACCTGTGATTTTAATTGGTCCTCTTACAAGGAATGCAGGTTCTTATTGAACTTATGCAAATAAACATACTGCCATGAAACATAAAAATACTGAAAGCTTTTAAATTCTTGAGGGGTCAGGTAGAGAGAAAGATAAATGTTTCAATTCTGCTTATAAAGGTATTGTCATTCATGAAACTGTTGTCAGCTTAAGAGAAAGCTTAAAACACTTTATCAGCAACATCTGAAACAAAAGGTCACAAAACCATCTTCCTTAGTTCACTTAATCCTATGTAACCAATACCTGTTCTGCTGAAATCTAGTTCTTTACTAGTGTAGGAGTAATAAAACAGTGACTATAAATGGCAAAAGACTTACAAATGACAATGGTTAAAGATCTGATGAGAGCTTACTGCAAGACAGTAGACATAAGGAAATTCGGATATTTCTGTAACAAAAAAACATTCAGAACAAAGTTGAGCATCATTTCCTTTGACAGTGCTTTCCAGGTAATTAAGCAGGTAAGTATATATCAGATAAATAAGCCAAATTAGTGAAATACTTTCTCCACTGAGAAAAAAATTCCTCTGACATGTTCCAGGGGCCTTCTGGAAAATATCAGAGTTAACTCGAGGTAAAAGTACCTTTTTGAATTTGATTTTGGGAAGTTGCCAGAAGAAAGTTTATTTGGCACTTGCTTAAATAGTATTATAGGTTGCTATGAAGCAATACTTATCCATTTAACCAGAATGACAAAATACCTCAAAGGCAAATAAAGAAGTTTACACAGTTGTTAGCAAACTTTAGCTTTTAGTCTTTTTAATATTAAGATGTCATTTTCTTAAATACTCAGACAACTCATTGAGACTTTAAGCATGAGAAACTTCTTTGATAAAACAATTAGAAAGCCTTTTGCAATCTTTCATCATTAAGAGCAGACTAACAGTTTAAGAAAACTTTGTCTTTTTAACTGAAAACAAAATTCTAATTTTGCTGTGTACTTGATACCGAGACTCATTTGCTTTAATTTTATATAGCATGACCATATTAAATTCTTCCAAAACTTTCTACAACCTTCTTCTTATATTTAGAGTTCTCCCTCTAAATAAACAGCTGTACTTTAGAACAAAGTTACTTTCTATTATCAAAAGACACATTCTTTAGCATGCAGAAATGTTTTCCGTATTACTTTAAGTAGTTTTAATTAGAACTTAAAACCATTAGGTACCTTAATTTCTAGTGAACACTGAGAAGCAGGATATTGTAAACTGTTACACTAGCATTCTTTAGATTGACAAATTTATGAACATTTTATAATTTCTGTAACTATGAGCTTTACAGCACAATCTCTCACTAAACATAAACTATATCAACTTAGCAAAACTTTAAGATTTTAGGTTACTACAAAGATTCTCAGGCTGCAGGTAGGTATACACACTGTAACACACAATTAAAAAGGTGTTCACTTGCCACACTCATTTAGTTCACTCATTCGTAACAACTATGCTAGATTACTTACAAGACCTTTACTGAGTATTAGACAAAGCCAAGCCTTTAAGCATTTTATTCTTAAAAGATTTAGCAGATAACATCGACTTAAATGACCTTAGGTAAACTTAGGCAGCTGATAACTACAAGGACATGCGCACCTCAGCCAAACCCAAATTAGCATTAATGCTTAACATTTTTTATCAGATTTTCTGGAAGTTTTGGAATGACCAATTTTCACAAGCGCTTGTCTTTAAATCAATTTCATTAATACCATCCAGAGGTAGAAAGGTATTTTCATTTACACACTTAGACACACAAACATACAGACTGAGACATAATGATAAGGTTCCCTCTGGCAGCCATCCAACATTGAAAACTGGCTACTCACTAGAACAAAAAGTCTGCCACCGACCCTTCTGGACTTCCACACTGAGGTTGTTAGCTCTTCCCCTGATATCTTTAACCTGTAAGAGAGTGGTTGGATTAAATGTTCCCTCCGGCAGCCAGCCAACGTTAAAGGACGGCCTCTCGGAGGTGCAGAAAACATGAAATTTTCCCTTCCTGATGTCCGTGCTCAAATTGTGAGCTCTCTCCCTAACGTCTGAGAAAAATGGTCTGTCATGAGAGACAAGGGGGTCGTCTGCGTCTGTCCCATTTCTTCTGTCAACAAGACTAAGACAAACATGACAAACAACAAACAGGCGCCTATAGAGAAGAATCTGCCACGGCCGTGGAGGCAAAACTGAAAGTAAGTTGAGGGCCTGTCGGACTGCAGCGGCAGCCGACTTTACTCACAGATGAGGACCTCATCCTCCAGGCAGGGGCAAGGGACGTCTCCCAAGACCCCTGGTCAGTGATCCGCCAGCGCGTCCGCCTAAGTCAATGCCAACCCAGGTACAGATTGGAGCTCCTACAGGCTTATACAGGCTTGTTCGCGAACAAAAACAATGAGGCACAGATAAAGACAGAATGAGACACAGGTAGACAAGAACAGACAGATAACTGAGTGCACTCACCAGCCAGCACAGGGCTCTCCGGGTCGGGGGTCCTGGGGGTCTCTGGGATCCCGGACGAGCCCCCAAATGTTGTGCCCAAAGTCACGAATCCCAGAAGACCACCAAGAAGCCAACACCGATGCAAAAGCAAAGAGCCTTTATTCAAGCTAGCTCGAGCTCAATCTCTCATCTACACCAATGCAGTGGCAAGATGCCAGAGAAAAAGAGCTAGTTTCAATACCACAAAGGTTTTATGGGGTTCTAGGGCAGTTGGTGGGGTGATGGTCGTGGCTCTGGCTGATTGGCTGGATCTAGGGGTAGTTGGTGGGGTGATAGGTCATGGCTCTGGTCAATTGGCAGGGTCTAAGGGTGGTGGGTGAGCTCCTTGCTGACTGGAGAGGAGAGAGACCAAGCTCCGATTGGGTGAAATAGGATCCGGGTCCCGATTGGCTGAGGTAGGATCTGGGTCCCAATTGGCTGAAATAGAATCTGGGAGCTTGCCCTTTCAATATTGTTCGGTAAGAATGAAAGCAGAGTAAGGGGAGTTTGGTATTTGGAGAGGTTTGTCATCCAAGCTGTGGTAGGTCCAGGTAAAGGAGTCCTTCTTCACCGTCAAACACACCTCTCCAGCCACTGTGCTCTTACCTGCTGTGCACGGAGTTTCTCTTTCCTTTCTATAGATTCTAGATTAAAGTCCAGTCTTGCCTTTTAGTTGTTTTCTAATTTCAAGATGCATACTTAAAAAGAAATCACTGACACTCCCTTATTAATTCAGGGTTTAACATGTTCATAACAATAATGCAGCAAAGGAAGGCCCCTGTGGCTCAGTGTGAGAAGGGTGTTAGACGTCAAGCACAGCTCCAGAAGAAATTCCAATCTTGTTTCTGTCTCTCTCAAACTTTTATGGGGGTCCAGTTACTTAGCTTATGGAAACACTAATAAAAATCTCCTGTCCACTCCTATCTGGAACTTTGAAATTCCCATGAATCTCTCATTATTCCCTACCCTAAAAAATGTTCTCAGTCTCTCATTTACCACTTCCCTCCCAGCATCTAGAGCACCAAGCCATGTGCTGCCAGAAACAAGCAGTCCCTGAAAGCTGTAGTTCCTTTTAGGCCTTTCCTTCTGCAGCCACGGAGGGAAGGAGTTTAAGCAGGCAGTTCCTGAAAGCTTTGTGGAAGTAGTTGGGGGGAAGGGAAAGAAAGAAGCTGTGAACCCCTATGTTAATTTTGATCTGGTCACATCTACAAGGCAATAGTGAGCCCTCCTTTTTTATGGGGATTGTGGAAACAACCCCTTGATTAATGCATGCAGTGTGATTATTTATATGCAAAGTGTATCTGGCTGACTTTAACTAATCTGTCACTTTCCTCAGTTGCCTGTTAGGGTCTCTTCACCAGTAGTCCTTTGACCAATATCTTTTAAAATTTTTGATTTTAAATCAAAGGTCCTGGCATGCTTCAGTAACTAGTAGAGAAAGTCAAGGGTCCTGGCATGCTTCAGTAACTAGTAGAGAAAGCATTGCATGAATTAGGTCCCTCGCATTCACATACCAACATAGCCATGTACTCTTTGCATACAGAGCTGGGAAACATCATTATATGTGGTTTATGTTTAGTTGATATTGTTTGAACAATCATTTGCTAATATTTTTTCAGTCTTTTTCATTAAAGAAAATTTGAAAATAAGAAAAGCAGTAAAAAGCCCATTTATATTTCAGTAGAGGCAAATACTGAGCTGTTTTCTTACTCCTCTCCTTTTTTTCTCTCACCCACCATATAACATGCTTTATAGGATCCATAGACGAAATCATGTTATAAATACATTTTTGTTATATTTAACAGCTTATATGCTCAGCATTTTCCACTTATTTCATCTTTTTCTATTTCTTTGAAAGAAGGTACTGTATTTTATTTAGTAATGAAGAGGAGCAGAGTTTACCGCCCCCAAATACATCACTTTGGCATGAAGATTGTTTTGAGCTAAAGGCAATCAAAGCTCAGCAGATGGAGCAAGAGCTTTGCCTTCCCCTCGGCTGCCGAGGTTTACATCGGAAAGGGGGCCTGTGCCACAAAGAGCTGTTTCACCAGAGATGCTTTTCCCTAAGAAACGTATCTGCATAACAGGGAAACACCCTTGCCTTCCTGTGGAAGGCCTTTCTCCTCTTTCTATCCTCAACCCCCCACCCTTTCCTGAACTCGGGGTGTCATGTAAGCCTCGTTACCTGGCTACCCTTTGAGTCTACGGATGGTAATGGTGTGTCTGTACAAATGTAATTTTTTTGTTTTGTTTTTTTCTCCTGTTAATCTGCCTTATGTCAATTTAATTATTGGATCAGTTAAAGAGCCATAGAAGGAAAGAAGGGAAAATTTTTCTGTCCCTGCAGAAACTTCCCTTCCATTAGACATTCAGTATATGAGCATTATTCCCGTTCTTTTGCTTTCATATTATTGCATGCTGGCTCCCCACCAACGCCACCATAACCCCGTGGCAAAGCTAAGCTGGGTGTGCTGCTTGCTGCCGCAAGGAGGTCACTACCTTGACAGAGGCTTAGTGGCATCTTTGGAGGATGAGGGCAAAGTCGGGATATTTATAAGGCTTTTAGGGTCCGATTTAAGGTGGGTCTTTTGGTAAGAGGCCTTAACTAAGACAGAGTGAAAATCATATAATAGTTTAGGGCCGACTGGAAGACAGGCAATGAGACAGGGACGGTGGTATTAGGCAGAGTAAGGTGAGGGCCTCTGGAGAAAAAGCAGAGCAAGATTATTACAGTCAGAACAGTGTAGCAATGTGCAAAGAAGTCCCTATTGAAACTCTGTGATAAGCATTATGCAAAGTCAGTCACACTAATTCTTTAGGGTAAAGATACCAGACTAGGAATATAGACATCTTCCGTGAGATGAGTTAAAACTCAAAAGGCCAGCAGCAGCTTGGCCTGGAATGTCTGAGTGTTCTGCAGATAAAGAAAAGTGTCTCAGCATAACCCGTGACTTCACTGTATCAATTTAAATCATGACACTGTAAAATTTACCTTAGCCTTCTAAAAGGCCCAGCTTATTTTAACCATACCTGTGTGCTATATTTCCTTCTCTGATCCTAACCAAGTAATCTGCAACCTAGGAAAAAGACTAATTTAGTAAGCAAGCCAAACTATAAACAGCCCAAGAAG
The DNA here is from genome assembly GCF_030020395.1 of Manis pentadactyla. Classification (NCBI taxonomy): domain Eukaryota; kingdom Metazoa; phylum Chordata; class Mammalia; order Pholidota; family Manidae; genus Manis; species Manis pentadactyla. The sequence continues at coordinate 5,958,277 of NC_080034.1, forward strand.
TTAAGAAGTAATATTCTTAACTTACTTCAGCAAACAGGCAACAACCCAGCCCACCTTGGGGGCAGGGCAGGCGTTCTTAATTGACATGCTCCCAGAGGGAAACTGCTGTCTTGAGAAAGAATCAAAGCAGAAAATTTATTCTATTACTCATCAGAAATGAGTATTCTGGGACCACTCAACTAGTCTGCACCCCTAACCCTTTACCCTCATTCCTGAAAATCCTCAACCGCGCATAAAACCCCTAGCCAACTAGCCAACCACGGACTCTCTTGTCCCCTCCTGGCATGAGCTGGGAGCTCTGTCCTCTCATTTTATCTCTAAATAAAAGCCTGTTCCTTGCTCTCCTACCTTGAGTGTTTGCGAAGCTCATTCTTCGGCTTCGTGAACAAGAACCCGGCATCAGCAAGGCAAAGGTTCTGAGGCTGAAGTTTTAGAGGCTGGAAGAGAGGATGGCTGCTTAGTGGTACCTCTTGGAAACTTGAGCAGTCTGAAGTCCGTCTAAATGTTTTTGCAGGCTGTCCCGGAAATGAACAATAAAGACAGTTCCAACTTTTATCTCCGAAGAATTTCTTAGATTAGCAAAGTCATGTTGATGCAGACAGTGGAATAATCAAGGTATGTTAGTGAAGTAGCTGAACAGTGAACTGATGTGGGTGTAAATGGTTTTGTTTCTCACTATATAATAATGCAGTGAATATCTGTATAAATATCTTCCTTGTATTTGAGTGTCTTGTTCTCTAAATTGATTCCCAGAAGTGAAATTACTGAGGCCAATGGGTTCAATAAACATTTTTAAAGTTGTTAAGATTTATTGCCAAATTACTTTCTAACAGTGTTATACTGTACCAATTTACTCCCCCACCACAATTTGGTGTCTTCATTTTTAAAAAATACTTTCACAATGCTAATTATACATATTTCACATCTTTTAACATTGTACTTATGTTCTCTTGAAAGTCAGGCTCAAAATAAGTAATCATAGGCAAGCAAATTCTATGGGAAAAAAGGTACATTATTATTTTTTTATTAAGATACAGCTGGCATATAACATTATATTAGTTTCAGGTGTACAACATAGTGATTTGATTTATTTATATAATTGCATAATAACTACCACTGTAAGTTAATATCCATTACCACACAGTTACAAAAAATTTTTTTCTTCTGATGAGAACTTTTTAGATCTACTCTGTTAGCAACTTTCAAATGTATATGTGGGTAAAACTGTAATATTTCCAGAATATCTTGCCTGGCTTTACTACATTTGCATATCCTCGGGGGTGGAGAGAAGTCATCTCCATGTCAGTGGGTACTTACCGGGGCAACTGAGTGCGTGTCTGAACCTGAGAGTTTAAAGGGAGGGGCTGGCTTGCTGGCTTGCTTCTTCAGGAGCAGAGGAGAGAGACAGCCCTGGACTGCAGTTTGTAAGCAATAAATGGGTTTTAAACTTTATTTCTCCCTTTGACTGATTTTGGTTTTAGAGGTATTTTGCCCCAGGATTTCTTCTCCCCGGACTTACATCAACACTTGTTATTGTCTTTTTAATAATAGCCACTCTAACAAAGGCTTTTTTGATACTTTATTGTGGCTTTGATTTGCATTTCTGTGATGATTAGTGATTTGTCTGTTAGCATCTGTCTGTATGTCGTCTTTGGAAAAATGTCTATTCAGGTCCTCTGTCCATTTTTAAATTAAATTATTATTATTACTATTATTATTATTGTGTTAAATTCTATGACTTTTTTTGCATATATTTTGGATATTAACTCCTTATTGGATATATAATTTGCAAATATCTTCTCCAGTTCAGTAGGTTGACTTTGCTTGTTGATGGTTTGTTTCCTTTGCTGTGCAGTAGCGTTTTAGTTAGATGTAGTCCCACTTGTTTATTTTTGCTTGTGAGTCCCTTGTCATATGGCCTCATGTGGCTGGGAGCCCGGCAGGGGATGGGATGTCCCAGAGGACCTCTCATCTTCAGGTCTCAGCCCAGCTTCTGATCATTAATGGTCCAGCTCAGTCTTCTTTCCAGGATGGTGGGTCAGTGTTCCCACAAGATCAGTCCCTTTATGCAAGTCCTTATTAAGCCTTTGCTTGCATCATTCTTGCTAATGTCTCATCAGCCAAGGCAAGTTTCATGGTCGAGGCTGAGTCAGTGTAGGGAAAGGACGCCCCAGTGCATGAGTATAGCAAGGCATGTTCACTGGGGGCTTCCACAGTAAGAGTCTACCGCAAACATTATCTTACTTTTTGATGTAGAAGTGTCGATTTTTAAATTACTGCATTTCTTTGGTTAGTTGTGAGGACATGTTTCTAACTTTTTATAGGTGTTTTTATTTCTTCATTTGAGAATCACTGGCTGTTATCATTTGTGCTTTCCTCATTGATTTGTATGAACTTTTTGTAAAACAAAGAAACTCCCTTTTTTGGTTAGCTTTCCTATTAAAATTCTTTTTCCAGGTTGTTAACTTCTTTTGTATTTCAGTTAATTTTTCTAGGTGCATGTGTGTAATATTTGTATACTGTCAATATTCTGTTGCTTATGTGTTTAATAGGTTTCATCAGATATTTGAAAAATGTTCCCTTTTATTTTCTGTTTTATTTCTCCTTTGGTTTTGATTTCTTAAGGTTCTAATGGTCAATCTGTTTGAATTTTATTTGGGAATACAGGGTGAGACAAACACTTAAATTGACTTTTTTTTCAAAATTCACAAATTGCCATTATTTCTTTAATATTTTTTTCCTTTCTCATCAATTTGTAATTCTTCCTTTATCTTATATTAAGTCCTACAACACAGTCCATTTCTGTGCTCTCCATCTTCTTCCATTAACAGTCTTTTTATTACAACGTTACTACTATACTTTTAAGATGATTGTTACTCTCTAATTTTTTAAAATCATTGATAAGGCTATTTTCCCCCCACCTTTTATTCTCACTTAATCATAACATATAGTTTTAGTGTCATATTTTTTCAAGTTCTGAAATAAAAATCCTACTGGAATATTGATTGGAAGTATTAAATATATGGGAAAAATGGAGAACATGAAGTTTTAAGTTCACAAAAAATGTTTTTAAGAAACCAGAGTTGATTTTTTTTTTGAGGTAAAAACACTAGCCTTTTAATTAATATTGTCAAATGGTCATCCTGCCTAAAGCAATCTATAGATTCAATGCAATCCCTATCAAAATACCAATGACATTCTTCAACAAACTATAATAAATAGTTCTAAAATTCATATGGAACCACAAAAGACCCCAAATAGCCAAAGCAATCCTGAGAAGGAAGAAACAAGCAGAAGGGATTACGACCCCCAATTTCAAGCTCTACTACAAAGCCACAGTAATCAAGACAATTTGGTACTGGCACAAGAACAGACCCATAGACCAATGGAACACAATAGAGAGCCCAGATAAATCCAAGCATATATGGCCAATTAATTTATGATAAAGGAGCCATGGACATACAATGGGGAAATGACAGCCTCTTAAACAGCTGGTGTTGGGAAAACTGGACAGCTACATGTAAGAGAATGAAACTGGATCACTGTCTAACCCTATACACAAAGGTAAACTTGAAATGGATCAAAGACCTGAATATAAGTCATGAAACCATAAAACTCTTAGAAGACAACATAGGCAAAAATCTCTTGAATATAAACATGAGCAACTTTTTCCTGAACGCATATCCTCGGGCAAGGAAAACAAAATAAAAAAATGAACAAATGGGACTACATCAAATTAAAAAGCTTCTGTATAGCAAAGGACACCATCAGCAGAACAAAAAGGCATCCTACAATATGGGAGAATATATTCGAAAATGACATGTCTGACAAGGGGTTAACATCCAAAATATATAAAGAACTCACACACCTCAACACCCAAAAAGCAAATAACCTGATAAAAAATGAGCAGAGAATCTGAACAGACACTTCTCCAAGCAAGAGATACAGATAGCCAAAATGGGCACATGAAAAGATGCTCCATATCACTAATTATCAGGGAAATACAAATTAAAACCACAATGAGATATCACCTCACACCAGTTAGGTTGGCCAACAACAAAAAGACAAACAACAACAAATGGTGAGGATGTGGAGAAAGGGGAACCCTCCTACGCTGCTGGTGGGAATGTAAATTAGTTCAACCATTATTGAAAGCAATATGGAGGGTCCTCAAAAAACTAAAAATAGAAATACCATTTGACTCAGGAATTCTACTCTGAAGAATTTACCCAGAGAAAGCAAGATCTCAGATTCAAAAAGACATATGTACCACTATGTTTATCATAGCACTATTTCCAATAGCCAAGACCTGGAAGCAACCTAAGTGTCCATCAGTAGATGAATGGATAAAGAAGATTTGGTACATATACACAAAGGAATACTATTCAGCCATAAGAAAGAAACAAATCTACCATTTGCAACAACCTGGATAGAGCTAGAAGGTATTATGCTCAGTGAAATACGCCAGGCAGAGAAAGACAAGTGACAAATGATTTCCCTCATTTGCGGAGTATAACAACAAAGCAAAACTGAAGGAACAAAACCACAGTGGACTCACAGACTCCAAGAAGGGACTAGTGGTTACCAAAGGGAAGGGGTGGGGGAGTGTGGGTGGGAAGGAGGGAGATGGAAGGGTATTATGATTGGCACACATGGTTTCGGCGGTGGTGGTGGGGTCCTGGGGAAGACAGTGCAGCACAGAGAAGACAAGTAGTGACTCTATAGCATCTTATACACTGATGGACAGTGACTGCAATGGGGTTGGGGGGGGGGACTCGATAATATGGGTGAATGTAGTAACCACAGTGTTTTCATTTGAAACCTTCATAAGAGCATGTATCAATGATACCTTAATAAAAAAAGCTATCCTAAGGGTGAAAAAAAAAACAAAACACTAGGCTTTTAAAATATTTTTTCCCTTTTATTCCCCTAATGGCACCAGTTCTGCAGTTTTACTGCCAGCCAGAATATTGTGTTCAGCTTCCACCGGAGGTATTTTCTTACACTTAAGCACAGGCTCTTTTTTCTATTGTATTTGCCAGCATGACATGTACATGAAAGTATATTTTATTACATACTGCATGTTTATACTGAATTATTACATATATAGTATACATTAGAGGTATACTAATGTAAATTACATTTATTTATTAATGAAAATTACACAATGAATGTGAAATTACACAATGAAAATTACATTAATTAATGTAAATTATGCAATGATTTTTATATTGCTGGACAATTTTAATGTAAATGATATTTTGTCATTTTGTTTTCTTTTTACCTTTTTAAAAAATATATCTTGTTTTTATTATTTTTCTATTGAAGTATTGTTGATATACAATCTTATATTGGGTTCAAGTATACAACGGAGTGGTTCAATAGTTACCCACATTATTAACTCCCCACCCCCACTAGTGTGGCTACTGTCTGTCAACATAGGAAGATGTTACAGAATCATTGGCTGTGTTCTCCCTGCTGTACTACGGTCCCCGTGACCAACTTGCATTATGATTGAGAATTTTTGTGCCCCTTTATTCCCCTCAGCCTCCCCACCTACCCACCCTTTTTTTCCTTTTTTATTAAAGTTTGACTAAAAGTATTCTTTTAGTCTTTGATTTTGGTCAGTGATCTTTATAGAAAACAAAAAGAACTGGCCGGTAGCCCACTGACAGGGGAATAGTCTGAGTACAGTTACTGAGGGAGATTGTGAAACCTGCGTTTATACTAATATTTCCAACTACTCTTCACCACGTCTAGGTTCTTTTCTGGTCATCACTCTTTGCTTGTGTATAAGTAACCCTCTTGCATTTTTTTACTCAGTTTACCTGCCACATGAGCGTGAGGCTTATTTTTAAGTGTGTTTAGGGCAGGTGCAGAGTAGCCCTTATAGCTGAAGCCACCCTTCCTCCAAGGTGTGGACCTTCTATGATCTCAGCTGAATGCTTGGGTTGCTCAGTGAAATATCCCCACTCTGGCGGTTTGGACTCTCTCATCTCTGGGACTATGCAACTCCCAGAATCTCTGTTCGGCTCCGCGGCTGGTCTCTGCCAGGCCTTGCTGTCATCTCATCTTTTGTTTGTAGTTGCCCCAAATCTTAAGGAGTCTTTAATGCAGATTTCTGGAGCTCATTCTCCACATAACAAACTCCCTCTTCTCTAGCACTGCCCCCCACGAGTTACAGCCTCAGCAGAGCTGAACTCTGATCTCTGCCCTAGTCTGGGATGTGCTTCTAAAGCGCAGTTCCGTTGACCATGTCCTTCCCTTGCCCTGTGTGTGTGCTTTCCTGAGGTAGCACCGTCTTGTGCTCTCACTGTCTAACATCTGATTTATCTCAATAATTAATTTATATATTTTGCCAGTTGTCTAGTTTAAAAAAAATGCTGTGAGGATTTGTCTGGAACCAGTTACATTGCCATGAGCAGAAGAGAAAGTTGCTTTTACATTTTTTTCCTTTCTTTTTTGTATTTTTTATTTTGGTATCATTAATCTACAATTACATGAGCAACATTGTGGTTACTAGACTCTCCCCATCACCAAGTCCCCCCCTCAGACCCCATTACAGTCACTGTCCATCAGCCTAGTAAGATGCTGTAGAATCACTACTTGCCTTCTCTGTGTTGTGCAGCCCTCCCCGTGTGCTTTACATTTTTAATTTCTTTTTTTTTTTTTTTTTTTTTATAATTATTTTTTATTGAAGGGTAGTTGACACACAGTATTACATTACATGAGTTTCAAGTGTACAACACAGTGGTAGAACATTTATATACATAATTCTAGGTTCCAGCTATCACCCTACCAGGCTGTTACAATATCTTGACTATATTCCTTATGCTATACCTTACATCCCGGTTACTAATTTATTTTACCATTGGAAGTCTGTCCTTTTTTTTTTTTTTGTGAGGGCATCTCTCATATTTATTGATCAAATGGTTGTTAACGACAATAAAATTCTGTATAGGGGAGTCAATGCTCAATGCACAATCATTATTCCACCCCAAGCCTAATTTTTGTCAGTCTCCAATCTTCTGAGGCATAACAAACAAGTTTTTACATGTAGAACAAATTCTTACATAATGAACAAGTTACATAGTGAACAGTACAAGGGCAGTCATCACAGAAACTTTCGGTTTTGCTCATGCATTATGAACTATAAACAGTCAGTTCAAATATGAATACTCATTTGGTTTTTTTTTTTTTTTTTTTTTTTAATAATTATTTTTTATTGAAGGGTAGTTGACACACAGTATTACATTACATGAGTTTCAAGTGTACAACACAGTGGTAGAACATTTATATACATAATTCTAGGTTCCAGCTATCACCCTACCAGGCTGTTACAATATCTTGACTATATTCCTTATGCTATACATTACATCCTGGTTACTTATTTATTTTACCATTGGAAGTCTGTCCTTTTTTTTTTTTTTTTTTTTTTTTTTTTTTGTGAGGGCATCTCTCATATTTATTGATCAAATGGTTGTTAACGACAATAAAATTCTGTATAGGGGAGTCAATGCTCAATGCACAATCATTATTCCACCCCAAGCCTAATTTTTGTCAGTCTCCAATCTTCTGAGGCATAACAAACAAGTTTTTACATGTAGAACAAATTCTTACATAATGAACAAGTTACATAGTGAACAGTACAAGGGCAGTCATCACAGAAACTTTCGGTTTTGCTCATGCATTATGAACTATAAACAGTCAGTTCAAATATGAATACTCATTTGGTTTTTATACTTGATTTATATGTGGATACCACATTTCTCTCTTTATTATTATTATTTTTAATAAAATGCTGAAGTGGTAGGTAGATACAAGATAAAGGTAGAAAACATAGTTTAGTGTTGTAAGAGAACACATGTAGATGATCAGGTGTGTGCCTGTAGACTATGTGTTAATCCAAGCTAGACCAGGGCAATAAAACATCCACGTATGCAGAAGATTTCTCTCAGAACGGGGGGGTGAGGTTCTAAGCCTCACCTCTGTTGATCCCCAATTTCTCACCTGATGGCCCCCCTGCGACTGTGCCTGTCTTAGGTTGTTCCTCCCTTGAGGAATCTTACCCGTCTCTGGCTAACCAGTCATCTTCCGGGGCCATACAGGGAAATGTGAAGTTGGTAAGTGAGAGAGAAGCCTTATTGTTTGAAAAAGTTAGCTTTTTACTTCTTTGCATATTTATGCCCTGTGGCTTCTATGCCCAGCATTTGTCTTGAGGTATCTTTACCACTTGGAAGAATTATGATACTCGGTAAATTTGATATGAGGCACGAATTCTATTTAAGGGTTGTAATTAGGAAGGAAGAAGAAAAGCTATAGAAGTAGCAGGCGGAAGAAAACATGGGAAGATTGATTATTTCTTTGATATATCTTCTTGTAGAGTAACTTCAGCATGTATAGGTTTTAAGCTACTACTTAAATTGCACACACACCTTAACATAATAGGAGTATAGTTACATAACCAAAGCATATCTGTAATTACCAGCCATCTGCAGTGAAACCAAGAAAACCAGTTAGGCACTTTAGGCATTTGTGAAAACTTATCTATGATATGGTGGATATTGTCCAAATGAACTTGAACCGTCTGAGAGAAATCAGACAAATTAAAACAACCCATTCCTGGGGACTGTTCACATGCCATATGTTCTTTTAACAATAAATAGTTTGTAGTTGTAAGATTTTGGAGCGCTACAATTTGCACTTCTCCTAATTCTTGGTTGAGTTCCAACAGTATAGATCCAGTCCAATTTTGTTGTTTTACTGTATGCACAGGCCAGCTTAGATATCTCCTTCCTCATTCCCATGGCAGGTCCAGGAACTGGTGGGATGAGTGCATCTACAGCTGTAGCAGTGCGTGGATCTTTGTTGGGGTTTTTTGATGATCATCTTCTGGCATGAGTCTTCCAGAGGGTGCAGATGTTGGAAGTTCTTTTTCATATCGTATCTTAGTTCATTTTCGGGGTAGCCCAATTAGGCTTTGATCCTCTGTATAAACACAAACAGACCCTTTGCCTACACTTTTATATGCCCTTTATACCCTTGTGTAGAACTCGTTGGAGGTTACCACACAGGAACTGCCCTTTTTTTTTTTTTTTTTTTTGCTATCACTAATCTACACTTACATGACGAATATTATGTTTACTAGGCTCTCCCCTATACCAGGTCTCCCCTATAAACCCCTTTACAGTCACTGTCCATCAGCATAGCAAAATGTTGTAGAATCACTACTTGCCTTCTCTGTGTTGTACAGCCCTCCCTTTTCTCCTACCCCCCCATGCATGTTAATCTTAATACCCCCCTACTTCTCCCCCCCTTATCCCTCCCTCCCCACCCATCCTCCCCAGTCCCTTTCCCTTTGGTACCTGTTAGTCCATTCTTGAGTTCTGTGATTCTGCTGCTGTTTTGTTCCTTCAGTTTTTCCTTTGTTCTTATATTCCACAGATAAGTGAAATCATTTGGTATTTCTCTTTCTCCGCTTGGCTTGTTTCACTGAGCATAATACCCTCCAGCTCCATCCATGTTGCTGCAAATGATTGGATTTGCCCTTTTCTTATAGCTGAGTAGTATTCCATTGTGTATATGTACCACATCTTCTTTATCCATTCATCTATTGATGGACATTTAGGTTGCTTCCAATTCTTGGCTATTGTAAATAGTGCTGCAATAAACATAGGGGTGCATCTGTCTTTCTCAAACTTGATTGCTGCATTCTTAGGGTAAATTCCTAGGAGTGGAATTCCTGGGTCAAATGGTAAGTCTGTTTTGAGCATTTTGATGTACCTCCATACTGCTTTCCACAATGGTTGAACTAACTTACATTCCCACCAGCAGTGTAGGAGGGTTCCCCTTTCTCCACAGCCTCGCCAACATTTGTTCTTGTTTGTCTTTTGGATGGCAGCCATCCTTACTGGTGTGAGGTGATACCTCATTGTAGTTTTAATTTGCATTTCTCTGATAATTAGCGATGTGGAGCATCTTCTCATGTGTCTGTTGGCCATCTGTATTTCTTTTTTGGAGAACTGTCTCTTCAGTTCCTCTGCCCATTTTTTAATTGGGTTATTTGTTTTTTGTTTGTTGAGGCGTGAGAGCTCCTTATATATTCTGGACGTCAAGCCTTTATCGGATGTGTCATTTTCAAATATATTCTCCCATACTGTAGGGATCCTTCTTGTTCTATTGATGGTGTCTTTTGCTGTACAGAAGCTTTTCAGCTTAATATAGTCCCACTTACTCATTTTTGCTGTTGTTTTCCTTGCCCGGGGAGATATGTTCAAGAAGAGGTCACTCATGTTTATGTCTAAGAGGTTTTCGCCTATGTTTTCTTCCAAGAGTTTAATGGTTTCATGGCTTACATTCAGGTCTTTGATCCATTTTGAGTTTACTTTTGTATATGGGGTTAGACAATGGTCCAGTTTCATTCTCCTACATGTAGCTGTCCAGTTTTGCCAGCACCACCTGTTGAAGAGACTGTCATTTCGCCATTGTATGTCCATGGCTCCTTTATCAAATATTAATTGACCATATATGTCTGGGTTAATGTCTGGATTCTCTAGTCTGTTCCATTGGTCTGTGGCTCTGCTCTTGTGCCAGTACCAAATTGTCTTGATTACTATGGCTTTATAGTAGAGCTTGAAGTTGGGGAGTGAGATCCCCCCTACTTTATTCTTCTTTCTCAGGATTGCTTTCGCTATTCGGGGTCTTTGGTGTTTCCATATGAATTTTTGAATTATTTGTTCCAGTTCATTGAAGAATGTTGCTGGTAGTTTCATAGGGATTGCATCAAATCGGTATATTGCTTTGGGCAGGATGGCCATTTTAACGATATTAATTCTTCCTAGCCACGAGCATGGGATGAGTTTCCATCTGTTAGTGTCCCCTTTAATTTCTCTTAAGAGTGACTTGTAGTTTTCAGAGTATAAGTCTTTCACTTCTTTGGTTAGGTTTATTCCTAGGTATTTTATTTTTTTTGATGCAATTGTGAATGGAGTTGTTTTCCTGATTTCTCTCTCTGTTGGTTCATTGTTAGTATATAGGAAAGCCACAGATTTCTGTGTGTTGATTTTGTATCCTGCAACTTGGCTGTATTCCGATATCAGTTCTAGTAGTTTTGGGGTGGAGTCTTTAGGGTTTTTTATGTACAGTATCATGTCATCTGCAAATAGTGACAGTTTAACTTCTTCTTTACCAATCTGGATTCCTTGTATTTCTTTATTTTGTCTGATTGCCGTGGCTAGGACCTCCAGTACTATGTTAAATAACAGTGGAGAGAGTGGGCATCCCTGTCTAGTTCCCGATCTCAGAGGAAATGCTTTCAGCTTCTCGCTGTTCAATATAATGTTGGCTGTGGGTTTATCATAGATGGCCTTTATTATGTTGAGGTACTTGCCCTCTATTCCCATTTTGCTGAGAGTTTTTAACATGAATGGATGTTGAACTTTGTCAAATGCTTTTTCAGCATCTATGGAGATGATCATGTGGTTTTTGTCTTTCTTTTTGTTGATGTGGTGGATGATATTGATGGACTTTCGAATGTTGTACCATCCTTGCATCCCTGGAATGAATCCCACTTGGTCATGGTGTATGATCCTTTTGATGTATTTTTGAATTCGGTTTGCTAATATTTTGTTGAGTATTTTTGCATCTACGTTCATCAGGGATATTGGTCTGTAGTTTTCTTTTTTGGTGGGGTCTTTGCCTGGTTTTGGTATTAGGGTGATGTTAGCTTCATAGAATGAGTTTGGGAGTATCCCCTCCTCCTCTATTTTTTGGAAAACTTTAAGGAGAATGGGTATTATGTCTTCCCTGTATGTCTGATAAAATTCCGAGGTAAATCCATCTGGCCCGGGGGTTTTGTTCTTTGGTAGTTTTTTGATTACCGCTTCAATTTCGTTGCTGGTAATTGGTCTGTTTAGATTTTCTGATTCTTCCTGGGTCAATCTTGGAAGGTTATATTTTTCTAGGAAGTTGTCCATTTCTCCTAGGTTTCCCAGCTTGTTAGCATATAGGTTTTCATAGTATTCTCCAATAATTCTTTGCATTTCCGTGGGTTCCGTCGTGATTTTTCCTTTCTCGTTTCTGATACTGTTGATTTGTGTTGACTCTCTTTTCTTCTTAATAAGTCTGGCTAGAGGCTTATCTATTTTGTTTATTTTCTCGAAGAACCAGCTCTTGGTTTCATTGATTTTTGCTATTGTTTTATTCTTCTCAATTTTATTTATTTCTTCTCTGATCTTTATTATGTCCCTCCCTCTGCTGACCTTAGGCCTCATCTGTTCTTCTTTTTCCAATTTCGATAATTGTGACATTAGACCATTCATTTGGGATTGCTCTTCCTTTTTTAAATATGCTTGGATTGCTATATACTTTCCTCTTAAGACTGCTTTTGCTGTGTCCCACAGAAGTTGGGGCTTAGTGTTGTTGTTGTCATTTGTTTCCATATATTGCTGGATCTCCATTTTGATTTGGTCATTGATCCATTGATTATTTAGTAGCGTGTTGTTAAGCCTCCATGTGTTCGTGAGCCTCTTTGCTTTCTTTGTACAGTTTATTTCTAGTTTTATGCCTTTGTGGTCTGAAAAGTTGGTTGGTAGGATTTCAATCTTTTGGAATTTTCTGAGGCTCTTTTTGTGGCCTAGTATGTGGTCCATTCTGGAGAATGTTCCATGTGCACTTGAGAAGAATGTATATCCCGCTGCTTTTGGATGTAGAGTTCTGTAGATGTCTATTAGGTCCATCTGCTCTACTGTGTTGTTCAGTGCTTCCGTGTCCTTACTTATTTTCTGCCCAGTGGATCTATCCTTTGGGGTGAGTGGTGTGTTGAAGTCTCCTAGAATGAATGCATTGCAGTCTATATCCCCCTTTAGTTCTGTTAGTATTTGTTTCACATATGCTGGTGCTCCTGTGTTGGGTGCATATATATTTAGAATGGTTATATCCTCTTGTTTGACTGAGCCCTTTATCATTATGTAGTGTCCTTCTTTATCTCTTGTTACTTTCTTTGTTTTGAAGTCTATTTTGTCTGAAATTAGTACTGCAACCCCTGCTTTCTTCTCACTGTTGTTTGCTTGAAATATGTTTTTCCATCCCTTGACTTTTAGTCTGTACATGTCTTTGGGTTTGAGGTGAGTTTCTTGTAAGCAGCATATAGATGGGTCTTGCTTTTTTATCCATTCTGTTACTCTGTGTCTTTTGATTGGTGCATTCAACCCATTAACATTTAGGGTGACTATTGAAAGATATGTACTTATTGCCATTGCAGGCTTTAAATTCGTGGTTACCAAAGGTTCAAGATTAGCCTCTTTAGTATCTTACTGCCTAACTTAGCTCGCTTATTGAGCTGTTATATACACTGTCTGGAGATTCTTTTCTTCTCTCCCTTCTTGTTCCTCCTCCTCGATTCTTCATATGTTGGGTGTTTTGTGCTGTGCTCTTTCTAGGAGTGCTCCCATCTAGAGCAGTCCCTGTAAGATGTTCTGTAGAGGTGGTTTGTGGAAAGCAAATTCCCTCAGCTTTTGTTTGTCTGGGACTTGTTTAATCCCACCGTCATATTTGAATGATAGTCGTGCTGGATACAGTATCCTTGGTTCAAGGCCCTTCTGTTTCATTGTATTAAATATATCATGCCATTCTCTTCTGGCCTGTAGGGTTTCTGTTGAAAAATCTGACGTTAGCCTGATGGGTTTCCCTTTATAGGTGACCTTTTTCTCTCTAGCTGCCTTTAACACTCTTTCCTTGTCCTTGATCTTTGCCATTTTAATTATTATGTGTCTTGGTGTTGCCCTTCTTGGATCCTTTCTGTTGAGGGTTCTGTGTATTTCCGTGGTCTGTTTGATTACTTCCTCCCCCAGTGTGGGGAAGTTTTCAGCAATTATTTCTTCTAAGATACTTTCCATCTCTTTGCCTCTCTCTTCTTCTTCTGGGACCCCTATAATACGGATATTGCTCCTTTTAGATTGGTCACACAGTTCTCTTAATATTGTTTCATTCCTGGAGATCCTTTTGTCTCTCTCTATGTCAGCTTCTATGCGTTCCTGTTCTCTGATTTCAGTTCCATCAATGGCCTCTTGCATTCTATCCATTCTGCTTATAAACCCTTCCAGAGTTTGTTTCATTTCTGCGATCTCCTTTCTGGCATCTGTGATCTCCTTCCGGACTTCATCCCATTTCTCTTGCGTATTTCTCTGCATCTCTGTCAGCATGTTTATGATTCTTATTTTGAATTCTTTTTCAGGAAGACTGGTTAGGTCTGTCTCCTTCTCTGGTGTTGTCTCTGTGATCTTTGTCTGCCTGTAGCTTTGCCTTTTCATGGTGATAGGAATAGTCTGCAGAACTGGGACGAGTGACGGCTGGAAGGACTTCCTTTCTTGTTGGTTTGTGGCCCTCCTCTCCTGGGAGAACAGCGGCCTCTAGTGGCTTGTGCTGCACAGCTGCGCGCAGACAGGGTTTCTGCTTCCTGCCCGGCTGCTATGGAGTTAATCTCCGCTGTTGCTGTGGGCGTGGCCTGGCTCGGGCAGCTGCTCCAAAATGGTGGATTCGCGTTGGAGCGGGAGCTGCTGGGAGGCTATTTATCTCCGTAAGGGGCCTCCCTGCTCCCTGCAGCCCAGGGGTTAGGGTGCCCAGAGATCCCGGATTCCCTACCTCTGGATTAAGTGGCCCGCCCTGCCCCTTTAAGACTTCCAAAAAGCACCCGCCAAAACAAAACGACCACAAAAAAAAACAAGAAAAAAAATTTTTTTAATTAAAAAAAAAAAGGTGGTCGTTCGTTTTTCTTTATTCTCCGGTGCCAGCCTCAGGCCTCTGCTCACCGGTCTTTCTGCCCTGTTTCCCTAATATTGGGGTCCCTGTCCCTTTAAGACTTCCAAAAAGCGCTCGCCAAAACAAAGCAGCAATAAAGCAAAAAAAAAAAATGGTCGCGCGGTTTTCTTATGCCCTCTGTCGCCCAGCCTCCAGTGCCTGCTCACTATTCTTGCTGCCCTGTTTTCCTAGTATCGAGTGCCCTGCACTCTGGCCCGGATGGCTGGGGCTGGGTGTTCGGCAGTCCTGGGCTCCGTCTCCCTCCCGCTCTGCCTGCTCTTCTCCCGCCGGGAGCTGGGGGGAGGGGCGCTCGGCTCCCGCGGGGCCGGGGCTTGTATCTTACCCCCTTCGCTAGGCGCTGGGTTCTCTCAGGTGTGGATGTGGTCTGGATATTGTCCTGTGTCCTCTGGTCTTTATTCTAGGAAGGGTTGTCTTTGTTATATTTTCATAGATATATGTTGTTTTGGGAGGAGATTTCCGCTGCTCTACTCACGCCGCCATCTTCCGCCCCACCCCCCACATTTTTAATTTCTAAGAATTAAAAAATTTCTTGAATGTTTTATTCTTCTTTCTGCATATTTCGTTATCCAAGTTCTTTATTTCTTTTTTCATTACCATCTTCACATTAGAGCCTTCTCCTCAAGTATCTGGTGATCCTTGGCCATCTGCTGATATTAAGTGGTAAGGCAGTGCAAGACTTTGAAATTCTGAATGTATAGGGAGAATCAGTCAACAGGTAAACTTTATTGTACGATCACCTGGCAGGGCTGATATTAGGATCTTTAGGTAATTTCTCTTGGGCTTGGGGAAGCCCCCCTTTCTCCCAGGAGTAGAGGTCAGACATCTCAGTGTTCAGCAACTTAACTTTCAAACATTATTCTGGGTATTTCTGTGACAATGTTTTTGGATGAGATTAACATTTAAATTGGTAGACTGACCAAATAGATGGCTCTCCTAAGGTGAGTGGGCCTCCTCCAATCAGTGGCAGGATTAAATAGAACAAAAAGGCTGGCCACACCCTGAGTAGGAGGGCAGTGTTTACCTGACTGCTTTCAACTCAAACTGAGACATTTTCTTGGTTCTGGTGTCGGCCAGCCTTTGACAGGAATTATAACATCACCCCTCCCCGTTCTCAGGCCTTTAGAGCTAGACCGAAACTAAACCTGTGGCTCTCTGGGTCTTCATCTTCCTGCCTTACCTAGCAGGTCTTAAAACTTGCCCGGGTTCATAATGGCCTTAACCAATTCCTTATAATAAATCTCATATAATACAATACAATATATAAACATATATATTATATACATAAATGTTACATATATATATATATATATATATATAATATGCTAATGATTCTGTTTCTCTGGAGAAATCTAATGCAGTGTCCTTTACCTATATATTGCTGGTTATTTCTGAGATTCACAGCAGAAAGAAAACTCTTTCTGTTTTCTTTTGACTTAATCTTCTCTGATTCTAACCTCTTCTCTAACTGTATTGTGGTTTGAATGTCAGGTGTCTCCAGACTCCTCAGAGAAGAGTCAAGCATTTAATTTCTTGTTGTCTTGGTAGTTTTTAGATGATTTCTGGGAGGGAAAGAGGGAACTACTTTCTTTATTCTTTGTTCTTTAAACCAGAAGTTCAGATCCTGTTAAACTAAATGCCATTTCGTATGCTAATGAGCATACTAGGTGTCCTGCTTATATCCCTTCTCAGGTTTGTTGACTAGTGCTCCATGGTAGAGGAAGACATATTTGGAACTCTTGGGGCAATTTGGGAAAAAAGAAATGAGAGAGCACGGATATGAAAGGGAATGGCTTGTGCCTGGGCCTAAGAGGAACAAAACAGCTGGTGAAAAATTTCCAGTGTCATCTGAGAAGAACTTTTATGAGCAGTAATAGCCACTGTGGTATTTTAACTTTATTTATATGGTAGTCCCGACTTATCTGACATTTCTCTTTCCATCATTTCAGTTACCCACAGTCAGCTGACATCCGGAAGCAGGTGACCCTCCTTGTGACATATCCTCAGAAGGTCAGTAGCAACGTAACTCTATGTCACAATGCCCATGTCCTTCACCTCACTGCATCTCACACATAGGTGTTTTATCATCAGAAGAAGAAGGGTGAGCACAGCACAGTAAGATATTTTGAAAGAGGGAGAAGGACCACATTCACATCATTTATTACAGTGTATTGTCATGATTGTTCTATTTTATTATCAGTGATTGTTGTTAATTTCTTACTGTGTCTAATTTATAAGTTAAACCTCATCATAGGCATGTACGTATAAGACAAAAATATGGAGAGAGTCTGGTACTCTCTGTGCTCTCAGCCATCTCCTTGGGGTCTTAGAACATACCCCTGCCATGAAGGGGGGACTGCTGTACTATGAAATTCTTCCTGAGACACATCTTGTCTCTTAGTCCTCAGTAAATTCTACTGCAATCATGAAAAATTTGATAAGCAAATTTTCCCTCTTTCTTTGGTTGGGGGGTGGTCGTGGCATGTGTTTTGAATTGAGTAAAAGGCTGAGTTTCATGCCTGAGTCTTGGTGCAGAACTGAAATTGTGCAGAAACAAACATCAAAGTGGAAGTGACAATGAACAAAACTCCCCCTAGTAGATACATGTAAGAATTGCAGAAGTTTGGAACTTTCAGAGACTGTGTAATAGTGGTTCTGGCCGAGCATATCTAGATGTGAAGGGTATGAGACACCTGAGTAGACATCTTGAAGGTACCTTTTATTCTAAATTGCAAATATGTATGTTTTTTTTACCGTCATGCATACTGTAGGATAGATACTTTTGGGGGAATATGAATATAAATAAAATATGGCCCTACATTTGAGGAACTCATATAAGTAACCCAAACCTGGTTTGGTATGTTCTTTATCTTCCTACTTCTGTTTAGCTAGTAAACTACTCACTGAAATGTGACCCTGCGTGTTCCGTCTTTATGCATGACTTTGGGGAATGTGTGTCTGTGTGTGTCTAAAGGCACCACCCTTGGCATAGAGACTTGTGTCTCTAAAAGTTTTTATACACCATGAAAGCATCTTAAAAAATAGCATGCTTAGGGTAGCCAAACAAGGCTTCTGTTATATGGTCAACCTCTCTCTTTTGCCTACCACCTCCATCTTTTAATTGTCAAAAATTTTATTTTGGAGATTGCTCAATAGAAAGGAAAATGTTCACAAATTACTGGGAAAAAAAGCAAGGCAAAAACTTGTACATTTATTATGCACTGCATAAAAATTATATCTGAGCTGAAAAATAAGCAAAGGATTTGTTGGTGGGGCTTTAGACAACTTGTTAAAACTTTTTATGTATTGTAAATTTAAAGATTACTTACAAAATTTGATTTATATATTTTCTTAAACACAATGACTATAGCATGCACATGCATAAGCTGTGGAGAGCTGACTGCCAGGAATTTAACATGCTTTCGTACTTGATCTCTATACCAGATGAGGTTTTTTCCGTGTTTATTTCACTTTAATATATTTGTGCTTATGAAACATAAACTTGCATATTTTGCCCATACGTTAATTTAATAAGCTAGGGAAAATGTTAAAGGTAAATATTCATACAATTTTATTTTTATTTATCTATTTATTTGCTTTTTTGTTATAAAGTTTTTTTCCAGCTATATTAAGGTAGAATTGACATGTAACATTGTGTGAGTTTAAGATGATGATCAATGGTGATTTGATACATGTATATATTGCAAAATAAAGAAAATATTCATAAAATTTTAAATACAAATGAGCCTTTTTCTCTGTAGGTTTACATAAATATTTTCCTCTCAATTAAAGACTCGAGCTGATAGCCTTTGCATCCTACAAAGACACAACCATTCCATTGGTGAAAAATGAAATTTGACCCATAGTGCATAATTATATCTTTTAAATGATGGTACACTTAATTCCAAGAATTAAATTTGAATTACTTAAGAACATATTGGATGAGAAGTTAATGTTTGAACTTACCCAGTGTCTAAGTTAAGATTATTTTAGTCGAAAATTACAAACTGACTGAGGCAAGATTTAGTGATGAGGACAAATTTATTATCAAAATATAGGGCTGTCTCGAAATTCAAGGGCAGTGGCACATGAAGCCATCTTCAGGTCTTGAACCATGTGTTGGAAGAGCATTAGGACTCCAGACAGCTCATTCCTTAAAATATCCTTTTGTTTGTCTGAACACATGGACTATCTCTCATCGTTGCCTCTCTTTGTAATTCTGTTTCGTTTTTCTCTGTAGGTAGGCTTCTCCTGTTTCTCTGTGTACATGACCACCTTACTGGTAGTACAACTGTTTATACCCTTGGCTCAAGTCGGCGTCTCAGACTAACGAATGCATTAAAGTTTCAAATCCAGATTCCTAGAAAAGATTTGATGGGCCCAGTATGAGACAGGTGTCCAATCCAGGGTCAACTACACATGGCTAATGAATAGGACCACAGGTTACTAATATAGTTGCTATATTAGTCTGAGGAAGGGGTGAGTCTTAGAGAAAACACTCTGAAGGGACTGGTCTCTCTGGTGTGCCTTCCCTGTGTCTGCCAGCCATGTCTCTCACAGCTCCTGCTCATGCTTCGTTTCATTTGTCATTTTCTTTGTCTCCCTTCTTCACGCCTGCACCTTGAGGACACAGGACAACTCGCTGAGTGTCTCTAACCTAGCAGACACAAAATTAGGCAATAACAAAAGTTAACGTTTATGTACCACTAATTGTATACCAGGCATTAAAATTTTCTTTTTCTTTATAAACTTACTTATTTCTCACAGCAACCCTATGTAGGGAGCAATACTAATGTTCTTTTTAAAAAAATGATTAGATGGAAGATGGTAATTTTTTAACTGAAGTATCATTGATATACAATATTATATTGGTTTCAAGTATACAACACAGTGGTTCAACAGTTACCCATGTTATCAAATCCTCACCCCTACTAGTGCGGTTGCTATCTGTCAACATAGGAGGATGTTTCAGAATGAGTGGATGTATTCTCCATGCTGTACTACTGTCCCCGTGACCAATTTATTTTATGATTGAGAATTTCTGTGCCCTTCTATCCCCCTCCTCACACTCCCCATCCACTAACTGTAACCCCTCCCCCATGCTAACCACCAGTCACTTCTCAGTGTTTATGAGTCTACTGCTATTTTGTTTATTTTGTTTTGTTTTGTTTATATTCCACAAATAAGTGAAATCATATGGTATTTGTCTTTTTCCACCTGCCTTATTTCACTTAGCATGATACCCTCAAGGTCTGTCCAAGTTGTTGCAAATGACAGGATTTTCTTTTTTATAGCTGAATAATATTCCATTGTGTATATGTACCACCTCTTCTTTATCCATTCATCTACTGATGGACACTTTGGTTGCTTCCCTAGCTTGACTATTGTAAATAATCTGGTGATAAACATAAGGGTGCATATATCTTTGTAAATCAGAGATTTTGTTTTCTTTGGGTAAATTCCTAGAAGTAGAATTACTGGGTCTTATGGTATTTCTATTTTTAGTGTTTCAAGGAACCTCCATACTGCTTTCCATGGTTGCTGCACCAGTTGACATTCCCACTGTAGGGGGCTCCCTTTTCTCCATATCCTTACCCTCACTTGTTATTTCTTGCTTTTTGGATGGTGACCAATCTAACTGGTGTGAAGTGGTATCTCATTGTGGTTTTGATTTGCATTCCCTGATGACTAGCGATGTGGAGGAAGTGGTATTGATAATGAGTCTTAGACAATCACATAATACTGACTATATAAACTTTTTGGCCTACCAAATATCCCATAACAGTACCAGCTGTAGTATTTTTTCAGTCAAAGGCTTATACCATTTTTTTACCACTTGGTGTCAGAATTGTACTTTTTGAATATATTGTGCATTTGGGAAATGTTTTCAGGTTTGTGTGTTTTAAGCTCTTTGCTTTCTGTTTTAAGAATTTCTTAGAACATAATTGTGGTTTTTGTAGAGTCACTGAGGAGAGAAAATGTTCCTTTTGTCTTCGTCTGATATTTTTAGACTATCACCATTTGCTGCCAGATTGGAAGGGAAGGGTACTGCCATGAGAGGGGCAGAGAGAATTTATGAGAATCCCAGAAGGCTAAAACAATTTTTTCTAATCTTTGCAGGAGATGGGAGTCAGCCTCTCAGATTAATCCTCCGTACAGGAACTAGTGGAATACTTCTCTGTCTAAATGGAATCCAAGGGGATTTACCTCTCAAGGCTTATGACAGATTGACCTCTGCTGATGGGTCAGAGAAGAAGGATAAATACTGGATGAAAGGACCAAGCATTTCAAATATGAAAATAGTACTAAATAATGGTCAAAGCTAATTAATTAATTAATTCAGCGAAGACTTATTGACCTGCTGTAATATGTTGGGCCCTGCTCTGGGAAGATCCCCTTGATATCAGCTTGCTTCTCTTTCCAGCTAACCTGGGCATCTGTCTGGGCCGGCATCACTCACACTCCCTGGGCCTGACGGACAAAGGGAGGCAGTGACCTATCATGGAGGGACACAGTCCCGACACATCTCAGGGCAAACGGTCACCTTGGTGTCCGGGAAACTCAAGGTATTCTATTTTTCTTTCTTAAAAATTGTGGTAAAATATACATAAAATTTACGTATTCTTAAGAATCTGCTTATTAGGATTAAGGTTTTTGCTGTGAAATTTAATGAAAGTGGAGTTCTAAGACTGATTATTCAGTCATATTGTGCTTTATGTAACTAAAGACAAATATGAAGAATTAGGAGTAGGTAAGGAAAAGAGACTGAAAAGAAGAGGCGGTTCCTATGAATACTTGAAAAGTGGAAGTATGTAAGCTCTATGTTATTTTTTCTTTTTAAAAATGCTAGTTTACTGACTAGGAAATAAATCTCAAATTTCAAAATTCAAAAACATAACAAAATGCATAAATACATATATGAAAAGCTTCTAGTTCTTGTCACCCTGTTACCCTTGCCAGAAGTAACCAATAGAATAAGTGCTAAAAAAACTTTCCAGAGATATTTTATAACAAAATGCATGTATTCTGTATTCCCACACCCTTTTTTACATTGATGTGACCATCTCTACTCCTTGCTTTTTTTTTTGAATTATTGTTGATATATGATTGTATATTGGTTTCAAGTATACAATGCAGAGGTTCAACAGTTGCCCATTTTATTAGTGCCTCACCCCCACTAGTGTGGTTACTGTCTGTCGACATAGGAAGATGTTACAGAATCATTGGCTATATTCTCCCTGCTGTACTACTATCCCTGGGACCAACTTACATTATAATTGGGAATTTTTGTGCTCCTTTATCCCCCTCACCCTTGTTAACCACTCCCCCCAACCCCTCCCCCATGGTAACCACCAGTCCCTTCTCAGTGTCTATGAATCTACTGCTGTTCTGTTCCTTCTGTTTTGTTTCGTTTTTATATTCCACAAATAAGTGAAATCATACAGTATTTGTCTTTCTCTGCCTGGCTTATTTCACTTAGCATAATACCCTGTAGGTCCATCCATGCTGTTACAAATGGCAGGGTTTCTTTTTAATGGCTGAATATATTCCATTGTGTATATGTATATGTACCACCTCTTCTTTATCCATTCATCCCTTGATGGACACTTTGGTTGCTTCCCTAACTTTGCTATTGTAAATAATGTGGCAATAATCATAAGTCCTTGATTTTTTTAAATGGCTTAATTATAGTGGAGATCTTCCTATATCCATACATAAAATTTTTTCTTAATCTTAGATCTTAATAGTATTTCATGGATTAGCAGGCAAAATTGTGAAAGACTGAAATGGTGGGGAAAAAAAAGAAAGGAAAGATGACTGGGTGTCTTTTTCAAGGAAAACTAAGCATTGCTCAGTGAATCCTTCCAGGTCACCTGATTGTATAGGGGTCGTATCCTTCCTTTCACTCCAGGATCCCTTATGAAAATTCCAGACAGTAGTCGATATTGTGTTCTGAGTACTCGTTCAATACCATATGACTATAGATATGCAAAGCAATCTTTAATTAACAACAAATGCATGTATGTAAATAATTAGGCAAGATCTAATGAGACTAGACATTTTTATGTATACAGAAATAATTTTTGAGATTATTATGATCACAGGGGGGACAAGGGAGATTGTTAAAGAAAATCATTGAAATGGGCAAAAAAAATTACTGGGTTTATTTCCAGTGAATATTAGGTGTTGTCTAGTGTGCCTTTAAAAGTTATCTTTTTCTACAAGGTTTTTCACCTTTCATTTTCTTTAACTGAGCTATTTTATAACTTTGCAATTGTAGAAACAGTAATTCAAATGAGTTTTGTCTGGTGGAGGCCAGTTTTATATCCATTAGTAAATTCATTTCAGCATTTTCGATTGCTTGTGTATCTGTCTGCTCTTTGGCTTTTTCCTTTGAACTGGTTGTAGCATCTTAATCATTCTCTCATTAATTAATACGTTAAAATATTTGGCACATATTTATTGTCTACTTGTACAAGAGTCCTGATTTTACCTTTGTCACGTGTGCTGGAACAATGAATCACAAAAGGTTTCTTTTGTGTTAAGTAATAGTTAATAGTTATTAGGAAACTTCATTTGGGGATTCTGTGCTGTGTCCTAGTAGAAGTCCGCCCCCAAGGAGTGAATTTGGTGGGAGTCACCTGGAGAGGCTGGAGGAGGGCGGTGTCATCTGTGCCTCTGGCAATGTGCACCAAGACCGGGGACCAGGCAGCTTTGGGAGCGAGATGTAACCCGTGGTGCTGGCTGGGAGGAGGTGCCGTCTGGCGCCACCTGCTGGTTTGGGTTCGCGGGCGGGGTTTTCTCCCTGGGAGCTTCTTTGGGACCTTGGGTTCATCTGGTGGCTGCCAGCACAACCGTCATTCTAGACAACCCTACATACTCACATACATTTCATAGATTAGGTGATGTAGAAAATGTGAGTGAAATGCAAGAAAATGTGTAGTTAGAGATATTTACATTTTTCTGGATTAAAGAAGGAGATTAGCACTTTCGAAGCAGGGATATCTCTTTACAGAGATATTTCAATGAAAGAAAAGGAGTATAGAGAATTTTGGGGGGTTTGGGAAAGATTTTTGAATGGATTAAAGTGAAAAAAATGATTAATTCCTGTACTGTTTGTGCTCATGGTCATTCTCTGGTCCTGAACCACATGGAGTCTAAAGATAGGAGGAGGAAGAAGAGATAATGTTACCCTCGTCCGGGCCTTCTGGCTGGGAACATGAATCCAAAGGTAGTAAGAACGAGGTGAGCTGAGCAGAGGCTTTCTCATGGCTGATTCCGCGTGTGAGGAGGAAGGCGGGCACTTTGGGGGCCCGCCCACGGCTCAGTAGCAGGAGAGGCGGTCGGAATCTGAAAGGAGACCAGTATTATTTGTGGACATGATCCTTAGGAAAATACAGAGCTGATGAATTTGAATTTGTATTACTTTTGGAAAAAAGGAAGAAAAGAGAAAAAGAGAAGCTGAATCAGTATCCAAGTTTTGTCCCTGTTGTCACTCTAGCGGAGGGGGT